>NW_027096324.1:0-60000 GCF_019320115.1 Miscanthus floridulus
CATAAAGGTCCTTATTATCCATCCTATCAAACAGGTTAGCAGCAGCTTGGACGTCGCCGGCCTTGGCATACCCTGAGATCATCGTGATCCAGGAAACATTGTTCCTGATGGGCATCCGCTCAAACAGCTCCTGCGCTTGGGCCACGTGGCCTTGTGTCATGAACCCGGACACGAGGGCGTTCCAGGACGCAGCGTTTGTCTCGGGCATTCGGTCGAACAGTTCGATGGCCTCGTCGAGGTGGCCGGCCTTGGCGAGTCCGGCGACCATGGAGTTCCACGACACAACATCCCGCGCGGGCATTGCCTCGAACATGGCGCGCGCGGCGGTGATATCGCCCGCGCGTACAAGGGAAGCGAGGAGCGAGTTGGACGAGACGAGGCGGGAGTGGCGGTGCAGCGCCGCGGGCGCGTCATCGAGCAGGCCGCGGGCGTGGTCGTGGTGCGGGGGCAGCAGGCGAGAGTAGAGGTGAGAGAGCGCGGCGTGCGGGTAGGGGTGGGAGAGGAGGCCGAGGCGGAGGAGGTGCGCGTGGAGGGAGGCCGCCGCGGGGAGAGCGGCGTGCTCGGGGAGGCGGGGCACAGACTTGAGGACGGCAGCGAGGGCGAAGGGGCAGGGGCGGCGGGACGAGCATAGGGACGCGAGCTACAGAGCGATGGCACGGCGGGGCCGGCCTTGGTCTGCCGCCGCGCGGATGGCGATCGTCCACGGCGAGTTGAAGCCGCCGGCAGCGGGCGGGGTGCGCATGGCCGGGCGCCCCGAGTCCTCCGCGGGACTGCCACACCTCACCGGCGGCACAAGTTCTTATTGACTCCGCGCTACAGGAGTGAGAGGAGGAGGCAAAGGACGCCGCCTTCTCCCTTTCCGTTGACGGCAAGAAGGGAGATGGCCGGCCTGGGGCGAGCGGAGCCACGGCCGGGGGCCCGGCGGACCGAAGACGGAACTGCAACCGGGCGGCGGCGGCGGCGGAGCCAAGGGGCCGGGGGCGCGGCGGAGATGACCGCAACCGTCCGAGTTCGCCAAGGCGCAGACGCGCGGGTGTGGCTGGGTGGCGGTGTCCGCACGAGCAGGACCACGGGCCGGCGGTGCGGATGCGAGCGTGGCCACGGGTTGCGGAGTTGTATGCCATGTCGGCCCGTAGTTTACGAGAGAAAGGAGTTGTAAAAAAAAATCCGTCTACTGCATAATCATGTATTTTATATAATTTCAACAATTGATTTTTTTGCACTATAAGATTAGAATCCAACAGTCTACATTCTTCTTCTACCTCTAGCCTTCTTCTAGATCACAAATCACATATCATAGAAAATAATTCTTTTTCTATGAAAGGACAAATTACAGGGTGGTTGGTTCCATTGCTTGCCCGTTCGTCATGGGTCGTCGTGTCGTGGGGCCCTGGCTGGGCGCGATTCGCTTTCGCGCCCTCTCTCTCCCTCCGGGCCTCACCTGACATGACCACGCGCATACCTGGGAGGCCGCCCATCCACGCGCATACCTGACACGACCACGGTTTGGCAGATCTGACGGACGCAGACAAACCGAGGCAACGATCCGATGACTAAAAATCCATGTGTTTTTTTTTTCTAAAACACACGTGTATTGTATAGCTTCTGAAAAAAAAAACAAGAGAAAGGGAAGCGCATAATAAACATAAATAAATAACCCAACATAACAATATTTCTCCTATATTTCAGGTGTCTGAATTTTAAGATGATTTCAGACAATAGCAAGTCATATATAACAAGTATTAATATTGATCATACCAAATAAACATTATTAGATTGACCATGCTATATATATATTTTCATAATAAACCTATTTAGATATATACAAATATTGATACTTTTTTTTATAAAACTAGTTAAACTTCAAATTAGTTGACTTATCGGAAAACAAGATGTGCACTTATTTTGAGAAGAAGTTAGTGTATTTTGTGTATGGATTCGATCAAACTTAAATTGTTTGGTTTCTCGAAAAACAAAAATTGTAGTCTTTTTAGACCGAGAGAATACCTTTGAAAATAAAAATATACCCTACACAGAAAAGAAAATGTACAGCATCTGCACACATGAACCCCGGACTAATTATGAATTCCATGAACTTCAGAATAGCACAGCGTCTGCAGACATATGAACGGACTAATGATGAATTCAAACAGATGGACAGAGCATAACTGCAGTCTTTCATATCTTGTTTTCAGAAGCATCAGGGAGGAAATGCAGGCCATTTTTTTTAACTGGGTTACAATAGCTATCATCTTTCTTGCCTTTCCTCGTAAAAGTTTCTCCTTCTGTTCAGCACATCATTGTCCATGCTGACAGTGGATGGACTACAACTAAGATGTGTCATCAGGCTGAAAAAAACACAGGAAAAATAGAAGAGCAATATTGAGATTGAAACAGTAATAACCCACCAAAAAAACATTACAGAGAGAAAAGTAGCATAATATATGTAGGTTATGCAGTGCTTGGCTCCTTTGTCTAATCATTGAACTAGGAATGGTGTATTACAACATGTGAAAAAAAAGGACAACAAAATTTGACAAAAAAAAGCCTTTTTACTGTCCATGGCAAGGAGCCAAGAAGCTACAACGATATTCAACTTGAAAAACATTGTGGTAATACAGAGAAAGTATCATAATATTGAAGTATCTGATATGGGGACGGCTGGCCGGCTGGGTTAGTGAAGCATCCGAGATACATAGCCGAGAAGTGCTATGTTAATTATTGTTAATCTGGCAACTTCTTGAAAGATTGGAGGTAAAATTACTAAGTACTGAATTAATAGAATTTTTAGCACCTCAGACGAACAGCAAAACAAGTGCAAGAGCAGGGTGCTGCTCAAATCTGTTAGGACAAAATTATACCATAACCAACAGCGTCTGTCAAACTCAGAGTGCATATAAAACGGAACAGGAAATGTTTCTTAGTACCTTGCATGGACATTAAAAAAAAACACAAAAGTTAATTTTAAGAGCAGGGTGCTACTCAAATCTGTTAGGATAAAATCATACCATAATAACCAACAACATTTTCCAACCTGAGATTGCAAACTTGAAAGTGTTTGATGATCTATTAATACCAGTGGATAAGTTAAAAGAACAAAGTAATTGCATCATGAACGAAAAAACTGCAAAGATGGGTATTAGCATCTCCGTGTGCTCACTAATTTTAACCTGCCACCACCTACTCTCATTGCATTAACACACAGGAACAACAGATCTTCCCCCAAGTTTCTGAATTATACATGCATGAAAGCCTTTCTGACTTTCATTATAGCCATATAATTTCTACTAACCTTTTAAGTCGATACAACCCTCCCTCCACGTATGTCGCAGACTATCACATCCTCTTCCTGCTAGCAAACGGCTCAAGTCAGAAAAAAAATTCAGAAGGTAAGCAAAAACTGTTAATTTGTGGAGTCATTGCTATACCATGTTTTTGGTTGAATGCATTTCCCTACTTAACGCATGAGAGCCTCTGGTTATGTTGTAGACAATCACATCCTCTTCCAGCTAGCAAACAGTTCAGGTCAGCAAAAAAAGATTCAGAATATAAGAACAAACTGCCAACTTGTGCTAGTTTATTGCTGTACCTTGTTTTTGGTTGAATGCTTTTCCTTGCTTAACTCATCAGAGCCAATGACGTGCACTTTAGCACTTCCACACCTAGAGAGAACATAGAGGAAATAATACTGATATGCTTCTCACTCCTCACAACATTATAAATTTTTCCTCTCACATATCATGAAATATACCAATCAGAATATATACATCATACCAGGCAGGCATGTCTATTGCATCTGGATCAACGTAGTCCCAATAGCAAAAGCCCTCAGTTGTAGCTGTCTTAAGCACATATGCATCCATATCATCAGACAACATACCTAAGGCCAGCGAGCGGATGCTTGTAGTCAAGGTATGCTCTCCAAACAAGAGACAGCTTCCTTTGTGGTTCCCTTCAAATTATTGTTTGCAATTTTTGCAGGCAAGTTACCCATCAAACAGTTAAAATACTCGTATACAACAAATGAAACCTGGGCTTGTTTGGATGCCAAAATTTTTGGCAAAGTGATACTGTAGCATTTTCGTTGTTATTTGGCAAATAGTATCCAATCATAGTCTAATTAGGCTTAAAAGATTCGTCTCGTGGATTTCGTCTAAACTGTGTAATTAGTTTTATTTTTTATTTATATTTAATACTTCATGCATGCGTCTAAAGATTCGATGTGACGGGGAATCTTGAAAAATTTTGCAAAATGGGGTGGAACTAAACTGGCCCTTTTCTGGTCTGGCACCAACACTTACAAACAGGACAGCACATGTAGCAACAGAAGCAGAGGACGGATGTGCACGCCAATACTTTTTAATGAGACAAAACACCTCATAACGAATGTTATGGCTCAAGTTTCCATCACAGTCATCAGCAAGCGACCCCTTCCTTATCCCCTTCCTCATCGACACAAGGCTCAAGTCAGCTTCCTTCATGATACAATTGATGCAATCTAGCTGCAAGTGGAGTAAACAGATAAATAAAGTGCATAGAATCTAAACTGATGCGAAGCTGTTTCTTCTACACGTACAATAACAGGAGGTATGATACGCTTCTTTTTTGGCAGCACAAGATTTATGACTTGCTTCTGAATCGCGGTGCTCAGCCTGATCTCAGGAGAGGCATCATCTAACCCCTGCTCCTTCCATTCAGATACCATTTCTTTCTCCTTTTCGCAACACTTGGAAAGTAAGCAAAATATAGATCAATTCACTGTAACCTAGCCTCAAAGGCTGCATATTAAGCTAGTAATTGGCAGGCGGTGGAGTTACCAAATGGACGAGAATAGTAGCCAAGTTGTCATTGACATCAGCAGAATCAGCATGCTGTTGCCCACTGGTGGCATTAGACTGCGTAGAACTGGCAACCTGCTTCTCGCGACCCTTGGAAAGCAAAGCAGACAACGGAACAGTTTAAAATTGCTGATAATTCTTGGCGAAGCAATCAGGAAATACAACCCTAACCTAACATGGAAACCTGGAAAATTAAGCTAGTAGCTAGGAGGAAATGGAGTTACCAGGTAGACTAGAGAAAAAAGGGATAACATAGGTTGCGGTTGAGCCAAGGTCGCTCTGGCATTTCTTCGGTAGTATTCTTCAAGGCACCTCAGGTTGTAGACAGGAAAAAAACGTTCCCATCCCCATATTGTCTCAAAAAGATCTTGGATTGGCAAAACATTACGGGGATTCAATTCAATTAACTGAAAGATCAAAATACGAAATTGACAAAGTAGGTGCATGTGAGAGAGAGGCCAGGGCATACCTCGGTGGCTGACAATCTCCGGCGGCGGCATCCGATAGAACAAGCCGATTTCTTCCTTCGCCTCCTCTAAAATCTCAACACATGCGGTGAGGTGGTCTCTGATCGCGGCGAAGTCATAAGCGGCTTCCTTGGTCCGGAGCTCCATCCTATGCAAAACGCCTCTCTTGGGATCGGCGCCATCGGAGAAGATTGAGCCGGAACTGCGCCAGCAGAGAGCGCTCTGCAGGCCTGGGGTCTCCACCCCTATCACGCTCCTGGACTCTGCGGTTGCGATGGCGGTGGCGGTGACGGCGCCGGAGAGGACTGCTGGATCGAATCTCCCGCTCAACGACATTGCGGTCCCCTCTCCTCTCTGCTCCGGCGCTCCGAACCCGCGCTATAGATTTCAAGTACGAAGTGGCGTGAGAGCGCAATCTGTCTGCATGCAGGCGACGCGGCCGAAAAACGGTTGTTGCCAAAACTAGTCTTCACTGTGTTTCAAATTTCGAGATCTTATTAATTTTTGCATGCGTTCCTAATTTTCTTTAAAATCCAAATTTTCCCTCATTATTAAACAGTTTATTTAACACCCCCATTTATCAAAATGGCGCCATTTTTACTTTTCTTTTTTTCTATATAAATTAAAGTCTGGGTTTCTTAATAAAGACACTCAAAAGAGAAAATATACATAATTAGTTGCATACGAGTTGGTTTCACATATATAGCTTGACAATTAAATAAAAAATATTGACAACAGATTTCGTATTGATCAAAATAAGAAGGCTTATTGTTGGCACAAGCAAGACATGACAAGAAAACGACTTCGAGGTACATAGCCAAGGTGAAGAAACAAGTATTTGTGTTGATCCGAGGGACTAATTAAGCATGATGAGTCATGCAATCAAAGTATCAAATCATTGTTGGATTAAAAGTTAAAAGTAACTTGAAACTATGCTTTTATATGTTGAAATAGTTCAGGTCACAAACTTAAGCTGGATTTGCTCAAGGATTAAGATAAAGTTGATTGCAATCCTTGTGAAGATATATCGTGGAGAAACGCCCGAACTTGCCCATTCTTTGGAATGTTAGGTGTTGCTGCCTTACCCATCTTTGGAAGCACGATCAATGATCATGTGGAAAACAGATGTATGATTCAGTTTTCCATAGAGCAGTGAACGTCGTCGAGTGAAGAAATGGAAGGTAATATCCCCACGACGTGTTTACCTGATGCCGGTTGTATCTGATGGACTAAAACAGGCCGCCAAACAAATCCATCTGATAATCTGAAGAGATAAGAGATTTGCACTCTAGTAGGTAAACTCTTTCAGGCTCGAGGTATTTTGACATAAAGCACATTAGCCCGCCTACCGAGCACATGAGAAAGCACGTTAGCCCTGTTCGCTTCAACTTATCAGCCATGATATAGTGTTTTTCTCTCACGATAAAACAGCTTCAGCCAACTTATCAGCCGCAGAAATCATCAACCGAGACATCCCAAAAAGAATTTTAAAGAGTGAAAGAAACATCTCATACATCATTTTCCAGCATAGCTTCCAAAGTCGATCAAAAGTCTAAACCATACGGCAGGTGATGACAGCAGCCTCTAGGCAAACAAAAATTATGGTAACAAAACACAAGAAAAAACTCGATAAAAACATGTATAATACTTATTCCTTACAATCAGTAAACTCCCTGGTAAAATATATGATAAAGTCTTGGAACTTGACACTAAAAGAATATAGGGGACCTCTAACTACCATTGCTTATCTTGACTGTGTAGGAGAGCAGAGGAGGCCTGAAGCATCTGCCCCAACCGCGGCAAGCTCACATATGGTACAAAGCTGCCCTTCGATGGACGGAACAAATCGGGATCCACAGTATGGGCAGGAAACATCCTTTTGGCCACGATAGATAGGAACATATGTGGCGCCACAAACAACGAATGGATTTCTGAAGTCATAGTTCAGTTGGTGAGAATCGTTCTTGTCCTGGCAAGCTTGCTGCACCTGTCGAGCCTTCTTTGCTTGGGCCTCCTGAGGGCTGTTCTCAAGAAGCATCCTTGCAAAGTGTGATGCAGTTGCATAGTTTTTCTGCTTGAAGCAAAGAGCCATAGCGCTAGCGAGCACAAGCCTCATATGAACTCTCTGAAGCTTGCAGTTTGTGAAGTAAGCAGCCAACTCCTGTTGACGGGTCACATCATCCCTCAATTCCTTTCTCTTGAGTTCCATCCTCAGACCAAGAACATACTCCCTCACTATCTCAATTAATTCCTTTACCTCATCAACTTCTCTCCGTGAATCCACCACAATAACTGGAATGGTATGCAGGATGCTAAGGAACTGTCTCAGTGCTTCAGGGAACTTGCCCTCAGTTGTAGCTTTGTAGGCAGCCTTGAGTCTATCTTCCATTTGTGAGAAGCTGAAAACAAGCGCAGGAGGGCCCCTCACGTTAGGACTTGCAGACTCATTCCAACCTTTCTCTACTGCAACTGATATAACAGGAGCGGCGGCAAGCGCACGCAGATACGCATGACTGCCCATGTGCAGATCAAGAAACAAGGGCTTCAGTGGAACAAAGTTCTTGATACCCAACTGGCGGCTAAGCAACCTCATTGCTGTGTCAAAGTTCCCTGCAGCCGCTTGCTCCCCAGCCAGAGAAGATCTCTGAGTCCAAATCTGGCTGACAGGAATACCTGGTGTAGGAGCGACAAATAAAGCAGAGCGAGCACTGCCAACAGCTTTTGGAGTCTCAGTTTCAGGTGGAAGTTCCAGATCTTCCAGGTCCCAGCCACCTTCCTCACCATCCTCCTCATTTGTCTCACCCTCTTCTACATCAAAACCATCACCACCATTGGCCACCACTTCACTTGCATCAACAATATCCAAGTCTTCATCTCCCCAATCAGCACCAGCAGCTTCATCATCTTCCTCAAGATCTGCCCTTCCAGTAGCATCCAGTCCACCTTCGAAAATACCACGCATTACCCTCAGCAATGGCCAATCACCACACGCTGTGAGAGGTGCAGGAGGGATCAGTAGTGAGTGGGATTTTCCTTCAGGCAGAGAAGGAACATTCTCGCCTAATTCAGTAGCAAGCCTCTCAGCAATTTCTGTGAGCCCATGAGTGACAGCGGTAACATAAGCAAGAGGTAGCTGCCCAGCATTCTCCAAGATCTCAACACGCTTCTTGGCATCCCCAAGATACAATGCATTGTGAAACTGTCCCATCAAATTGTTGTTCTGTCCAGCAATTTTGCACATGAAGCCGACCTTGTCCAAGTAACCAGTAATAAGATACAGAAAAGCAAGCCTCTCAAAATTCTTTGTTCGTTGGTAAGCATATTCTACTATACCAACATTTCCCTGCCTCAGGGCCTCAATTCCCAACTTGTACCAGTGATCCTTGTCATCAATCTCCTTTGCAGAAGCAACTGCAATTTGAATGTTACCACTCTCAAGAGCTAGGTTAAATCTGGTCTTCTCATCCTTCACAAAGTGTAGAGCAACTTCTGGGAAACCTTTCTGTTGTAAATAAGAAATCACAGCCTGCCCACACAGCTGGGAGTTCTTAATCATACTCATAACATGATCATAGCGTTTCCTGAGTAGGGCGAGCTTGAAAATGTACTCCGATGCATCAACTGCAATCAGCTTGTTCTTTCCATCACGATCTAAGCAGAAAATGTTGTTCCCAACAACCCTCGTTATGTAAATAGGAACATCAAGGGTTTTTATGATCCCACTGTCTCCATTGGGAAGACAGTACTTCATATGGTTCAGTGTAGTGTAAATGAACACACCATTCTCATCCCAGGCACCACTTTTCACACGGATGGTTTCATGCAGTGTGCACCTGTGGACAAGCTTCTTGCTAGCTATAACCACTGCATGCTTGCTCAGCAGTGCAACAGATTCCATGTCACTGGACCAAACAACATATTTGACAGCAGGAGTCTGGAGCTCACCAAGAACTAACCTTTGCTGAAGATCAAAGATGGTCACCCTGTCTTCAGCTTTGCACAGCAGGTTACCTGTCCCAGCATAATATATTGCATCAGTCGCAATGGGAAGGGGGCTTTTCTTCACAATTTCATTCTTAAGATTCTTCACCAAAACTTGATTGCTACTCTTCTCAAGGACTGCAAACCTGTTGCGTGCTACAAAAACAGCAGAACCACCAGCTCCTTTCTTTGCCTCTTGCAAGTAATCAGACCTGCCAGCAGAATCCTTGGGAACAATGTAGAGTTCATATGAACCCCCATCAGCATCAGAGCAAATCAAGACAGCATTCTCAGTTGGGCTGTAGGACAGCGTCCTGGGTGACTGGTTCAAGCTGACTGATCCAGGTCTTCTTATTGGAGCCACTTGAACTTCCTTCTGGCTAGAGTATTCAAAGAACCGGAGAAACCGATCCTTCACATAGAAAACAGTGTCACCACTAACACAGAAGGCCGGGCGTTCCCTTTCTAATTTGAACACAATCATGCCACTGTCATGACCAGCAGCAAGAAGGTTCATTTCAGGGTGAGCAGCAAGAATCCAGAAACGGTCGTGCTCCCGTCTAAATGTCTGAATACCAGTTCTCTTTGTGGCATCCCAAATGCGAATGCTTTTGTCTTCTGAGTTAGAAACAATGATGTCTTGCTTCGCATGGAACATCACACAAGACACATTATTCATGTGGCCCCTTAAAGTATCAACTTCCCAAGCCTTGGTATCTGTCCATAAAGAATAAATATAAATTATTGCATTTCAACCATTTCCTTGTAGAATGTATACTCTTTTTCACATATGCTAGGTACTAATTGAGCAGCTAAATTGTGTGCTAAACTTAACCTCCAAGAGCCATTTTACATGTAATATTTTAAATATAAATCAAAAGTAACAAGTTACTAATGGTATGAAGTTCTGTGAAGGAAAGATTAGAGAAAGAAAGAAACAAAGAAAGAAAAAAATATCCACGATTAAAAGCATATTATTAGGTAATTCTATCATGTGGAAACATCAAATCATATATACTTGAATAGTTATCATTTTGCTACACAAAAATTACAAACAAGACATGCAAATTGCAAAGTGAGCAATAAGACTATTACCATTCATTCTCCATAGCTTCACCTGCCGGTCATCTGCCCCAGAAACAATGAGTGGCAAAGTGGGATGAAATGAGGCCCAGTTGACCCCACGGTCATGGCCTTCCAGGACATATTTCACTACAGCATCAACACCTCCAAAAAGATCTGTGTTCATCTGGGTGAGACGGAGGATGTCATCAGCAGGTGACACTGTCTTCTTCCTCAGAGCTCCGATATCCCAGACACGCACAGTCTGATCAAGTGATGCAGATACAACCAGGTCTTCTTTGGGATGGAAAGATGCACACATGACGTAGTGGTTATGCCCAGTCAGCACAGCCACACAGGTGCGTGACTGCCAGTTCCAGATCCGGATTGTCTGATCGTCACTAGCACTTACAATCCATGGGTACTCATGATGGAATTGCACAGTGCGAATGTAGTCAAGGTGACCATGAAGTGTGAAGAGGCAGCGGTGTGTCTTGTAATTCCAGACCTTAATCTTATAATCATCACCTGCATCGTATCACAGTAACCAGAATCTTAGAAGATTAATAAGTTTTACAAGTAACAATGATAATGCACCGAAGGATGTCTTAGTTTCAGTAGTCTGAATTCAATGATTGATAGCACGATTACAGCAGTGGTTTTTGTCTTGGTGCGCACTAATGAGAATGAGAATACCTTTGTGATTTGTGACGAAGGTATTCTACCTCATGTTTCAAAGATTATAGAATCCACTGACTACAGCCACAGGAAAAATCAAGCACTAATGAATTATTTACCATACAGATCATTGTAAGCACAGATGAAGCATGCACCAGATCCGAGTTCGACCAACCCATTGTACCAAACTATTATATATATCCTTAACCACCGCACTTCCCACCAAACGCGATCTCATCAACGAACTTGTAAACCAGTCTAGTCCAATCGCCCAGATTGCACAATCAACGAATCGCAGAACAATCAAACATCCACGTAACTCGCGGGAACACCACCAATCCGCGCGAGAGAAATGAGCTAAACATGCGAAGCGCGCACCAGACGGGCGAGACGAGGAAGGATCTAGCAAATTACCTCCGGAGACGAAAAGCGGCTGGGTGGCGTGGAAGTGGACGCCGCGAACCGGCCCGTCGTGCTCGTCGAAGCGGTCGAGGAGGGTGCCCATGCGGTAGTCCCACATCTGGATCACCCCGCTGTGGAGACTCGCCAGGATCCATGGCCGACGCGGGTGGAAACTCAGGCCCTTCACCCGGTTGCTCTTCGTCTCGAACTTGGTCAGCATCCTCCCGGCCCGGAGTGCCCGGCCACGTCGGTGGCTAAGCCGAGCTCCCCCCTAGCTGTAGCTGCGGAGAGGAACGTAGAGGAGGAGGTGGTGGATCTGGAGGAGAAGAGGAGGAGGTGATGGATCTGGAGGGGCGAGTCGGGACTCGCGCGAGAGAGAGAGGGAGGAGAATGCAATGGACGACGGGAGAGGGAGGTGTTTTAGATCTCGGCGCAGGGGATCTGATGAGCCTCGAGGTGGGGTGAGGTGGTGAGAGGGGTCATCACCGTTCGATGCTGGGGTATGACGATCTGAGCCGTTGGAGAGTGTGCGCCCTGGTTGTCAGTGAGCCATTTGCTTTGCCGTAATGATGGATTAAAGTCGTTTTGATGATGGTACTACTAAATACAGAAGTACCATGTAAAAAAAAAAATCATTCGGAGAAAACCGACCCCGGCAGAGCAGACGCGACGCGAGTCTCCTTCGCCGGCCCGCCTCCGCATTCCGGTAACGCCGAGGTTCGTCCGATCTGCCTCCGTCCCCTCCCGTATTTATCGCTCCCTCGAGCTCAGTGGGTGCGGGATTGGGTAGTAGTAGGGCGGGCGTTGGTCGCGACAGAGGGGGCTGATGTGACCATGTGTGCAATTTCGACAATTTTGCTGCAGCAGAATCGCCTGGGACTCTTGTAATCGAGACGGTCTTTGCTGAGATGCTTGCCGGTTTGCTGTAGCTGGTATTGCTATTGCTTATACAGAATTTGAGCGGCAGAATGTACATATATGGTGCGTAGTGATGCTTACTGTGTTTGGGCTCTTCCAGTTGGTGTTAATCTGTGTGGGGGATAGAATCTTCGACCGACATGTGTATTTTGACAGGATCGAATTTAAACCTAACTATTGGATGCCATTTGGTGATTCGAGTTTCTGTATGTCTGTTGTCAAAATGTAGTTTTGAATCTTCTGCAGTGGTCTATTCATTTCTAGAATCTGTTGCAGTCTGGTGGTGTTGCAGTAACCGTAAAGGAATGCAGCAGACAAGCCCATGACTTCCTTATCCTGATGATGTTTTTTTTCTAACGTTGTTACTTTTTTTTTCTTGTTCTAGGGTTTCTGGTGCCTAGACGTTCTGAATGTCAGATCTAACCAACATAGGCTGCTGTGGCTGCTTTAGCTTTTTAAGGAAGCCCAGTGTGCCTGCAGGACAGCCTCCAGATGCCGATGGCATGTCATCTCAAGATTTGCTGGAAGATCAATCAGCTGAAGATCCTGTTGGAAGCTTCTATACTGGAGATGATCCTGATTTAAGCTTTTACAATGGGAATAATCTTGATACAAGCTTCCTCGATGGAGACTGACCAGGGGCGGACACAGCGGTGGGGCGGGGGGACTCAAGCCCCCCTACCCATCTCGGAGCAGTGGAACCCCCTGTGGAGCCCTATGAATTTTTAGGCAAAGTTCTATAGTGTAGGGGGGCTGAGACTTAAGATCAAACAGCAGTGTTGTTCAGCCCCCCCTGAAATATTTCCTGGGTCCGCCACTGGAGACGACCCTGATAAAAGCTTCTACGATAGAGATGATAATGGCTACCTTGATGAAAGTGACACTGGACCTCCAATGAAGAGTTCTGAAGATATCATACAATCAGGAGCCCAAAGTGGCTTTGCATGTAGAGAGGTCCCAGTTAAAGAGGCTAATAAAGTATTTCGCTCTGAGGTACCATTTTCTTAATATTTTTTTTGTTCAACTATCTTTCCATATTTGAAGATCTGTCTATTGAGGCTTTATCTAGCCTTGCCCACCATTTTCTTGTAAGCTAGCCTACACCATAAGGAGCCGAGCGCTTGAGTTTCCTGGATGCACGGAAGAAGTTGGTTTCCCATTCATCTCAGGCAACCAACACCACCCATTAATTTTTATGTTCTTACCATTTGGCCTTGCTTAAGGTTACCTTTTCATCAAAGGAGCAACTTATTGGAAGTTATTTCCGCTGAGGATCACACAGTACCCTTTCGGAAAAAATGAGTTGCCTTCTGTAATCCTTATTATTCATGCTTGTCAGTACTTATAAAAAAATAGACTGGACATGCATTTTTGCTCCAAAACTGAGAACTGTACATTTTGTCGTTCCTAAGCCATGCATGAATCAAACTTTTCACACCTTTTCTGACGTTCCAACATGACGCCTTCCATTCCATGAAGAAACCAAAAGGCCTAATACCTGTACCAGATATGCCTCGTATCAATTTCTTTCCTTCTGGAATGATATCTTTTTTAATCTACCCTTCACACCAAGGTTTGAGATTCTGAACATGGGACCTCTCATGCCAGGGAAGCAAGCTAAACACCAATTATGGGTTATGAGTTATGACTGATGCATCTTCTTTCCATTTTTTCAATGATAACAATTAATCGGTCTTTTTTAAAACAATAAATAATTTTAATCCATCCTTCCAATGGCATGATAGGAATAGCCTATTTTACTTGCCCAGCAAAATCTTACTACAATTTACATATGGTCTCTTAAAGATAAATGTGAGACATTTGAAAGTAATTCCAATACTAAATTTAGCATGGGTTTCACTGTTCTGGCTAGGATCCAAGAGCTTGACCGGGTGTTATGACCGGCGTGGGCTATTCACGCCGCAAGCCCGCTAGTGGCTAGGAGCCTAAAAGCCCATATTCATCTTGATTGCCATATTATTAGAATATTTATTAGAATATTTCCTATTTTAGTTGAGAGACATATAAATATTTGTAAACATTATTGAGATGGCAAGCAGAAACAATCTATTGTTTCCGGCTTCCCCTGGGAGCCGGGAGTTCCTAACCCTAGCCGCCTCTACTGTTTACGCGTTACTGTAGCTACGCGAGGGTTCTAGGGCTACAGCCGTAGCCGCCACTCCCTCGCTGCAGCCACGGCGCCGCTGCGCCGTCTTCCTCGTGCACTTCGACCTCGCCCTCCAACCTCTCACACATACAACCTACGGTCCCTCTCCCGTAGGACTAGGGATCCTAACAGCTTGGTATCAGGGAACCTTGGTACGATGTCCACGCCTCCGCAGACCTCCGGCGGGTCTTCAACGCCGGTGTCCACCGTGCCGCTTCCCGCCGCGTCCTCCGAGATCTCGGAGTCCTCCGGCAGCGCGCTCACCCTGGCGTCCTTGGCCGGTGTGGTCGACCAGTTCGGCCGCAACATGGACGTGCTCAGCCGCAACATGGTGCCATGCAGCAGTCCCTGGCGAGCCTCGTTCCGCCGCCTCCACCTCCTACGTCCCAACCGCCGCCTCCACCTCCCGCACCAACGATGTCGCCGCCGATCAGCTACCCCTCCGGCGTGCTCCATAGCGGGACGAGGGTGCCCCTGCACATGCTGCGGTGGCCGACTTCTCCGTCTCCCATCCCGACATGGGCGATGACAGGAACGGCGCCGGGGCCGGTCTACACGACGGCCACCTCGCCCACGCCATCGGCACTGTCCACCTCCCTCGTGCCCTCGGCTCCAATCTCCGGGACTTTCTACGGCGGTACCGATGGGACTCTGTTCTACGGCGGCGCTCCTGGCCCTTCTGCGGCTGGGGCCAGCAGCCACCACAACGACGGCACGCCCGGCGGCGCGCACGGCGGCGCCCACGCTCCACCGAAGTTCTACAAACTGGAGTTCGCATCCTACGATGGCGCCGTGGATCCGCTCAATTGGCTCAACCAATGCGAGCAATTCTTCCGCGGCTAGCGCACCCTTGCCTCGGATCGCACATGGCTGGCGTCCTACCACCTCCGTGGCGCTGCCTAGACTTGGTACTATGCGCTCGAACAGGATGAGGGCATGCCAGCGTGGGAGCGGTTCCGAGAGCTGTGCCAACTCCGCTTCGGCCCTCCAACGCTGGGCACGCGCTTGGCGGAGCTTGCCCGGCTGCCTTTCACCTCCACGGTCCAGGATTACTCGGACCGCTACAACGCTGTCCTCTGCCATGAACGGGAATTCAACGCCCGCTAGAAGGCCCAGCTGTATGTGGGCGGTCTCCCCGAGCATATCAAGTGCGATGTGGAGATGCACCATCCGCCTGACCTGCAGACGGCAATGTATTACGCGCGGGCCTACGAGCGTTGCACGGCGGCTTTCCTCCCTTCCCTACAGCAGCTGCAGCAGCGGGGTGGCCGTGGCCCACGGACCACGGCGGCGACACCGACTGCCTCTGCCCCGGTCCAGCTGGCTGCCACAGCCGCTCCCGGCCAGCCGCGGCTCTTACGTCGCCTCACGCCGGCCGAACAGGTGGAACGGCGCCGCCAAGGCCTTTGCTTCAATTGTGACGAGCTGTATGTGCGCGGCCATGTGTGCAAGCGGCTCTTCTACCTCGAGACTACCGACTACATCGCCGACAAGTCGGAGGTTGCAACCGCTGAGGACGGGCCCACAGCCGTCCACCCGGAGGAGCCGGCCGCCCAGGACGCCACAACGAACTCGCTTGTGGTTTCCCTCCACGCTGTTGCAGGTATCCGGCCGCCGAATGCCATGCTGCTGCCCGTCACCGTCAAGGGCGAGCGTTTTCTCGCCCTCCTCGACACCGGCTCCACGCACAACTTCGTCCAAGGAGCCGCTGTGCGCCGCCTCAGTCTCTCCCCCGCGGGTGGCGAGCATCTACGTGTCACCGTCGCCAACGGTGATCGCTTGGCGTGCGAGGGGATTGCACGCAACGTGCCTATCCGCATCGGGGACGAAGACTTCGCCATCACGTGCGTCGGCCTCAACTTGGGCGCCTTCGACTTCATCATCGGCTTTGACTTCCTACGGACACTGGGGCCCATGCTCTGGGACTGCGAGGCCCTCACGCTGTCGTTCTGGCGGAACGGGCGCCGCGTCACGTGGCAGGGCGTGTCCGGGCCAACGGCGCCCACGCAACAGCAGGCGTTGGCCGTGGCCTCGGCTGACCCGCGGCTGCCGCTGCTGGACCACCTCCTCCTGCAGCACGACGACCTCTTCGCCGAGCCCACGGGGCTCCCTCCGGCGCGACCATACGACCACCGCATCCACCTACTGCCGGGGACCGCGTCGGTTGTGGTGCGTCCTTACCGCTACCCGCAGCTACAGAAGGACGAGCTCGAGCACTAGTGTGCTGCCATGCTGGCCCAGAGTATCAACCGGCCCAGCACCTCGCCGTTCTCCGCGCCGGTCCTTTTGGTCCGGAAGGCGGACAGCTCGTGGCGCTTCTGCATTGATTACCGTGCCCTCAACGCCAAGACCTCCAAAGATAAATTTCCGATTCCTGTGGTGGACGAGCTCTTGGTGAGCTCCATGGGGCCCGTTTCTTCACCAAGCTCGACCTTCGTTCGGGGTACCACCAGGTGCGCATGCACCCCGACGACATCGCCAAGACGGCCTTCCGCACTCACCACGACCACTTTGAGTTCCTGGTCATGCCGTTTGGGCTCTCCAACGCCCCGACAACCTTCCAAGCCCTGATGAACGACGTCCTCCGGCCCTACCTACGGCGGTTTGTCCTCGTATTTTTTGATGATATATTAATCTACAGTTCGTCGTGGGCCGAGCACTTGCAGCATGTCACCATCGTCCTCAACGCGTTGCGGGCGCATCACCTCCACTTGAAACGCTCCAAGTGCTCCTTTGGGGCGTCCTCGGTGGCCTACCTGGGCCACGTGATCTCTGCGAGCGGTGTTGCCATGGACGCCGACAAGATCGCCGCCGTGGCCGCGTGGCCATCTCCGACCTCTGCCCGCGGCCTGCGGGGCTTCCTGGGCCTCGCCGGCTACTACCGGAAGTTCATCCGAGACTTTGGCGTCATCGCCGCTCCGCTCACGCGTCTCTTGCGACGAGACGCGTTTGTGTGGGACGACGATGCATTGGCAGCATTTGAGGCACTCAAACGTGCCTTGACCACAGGTCCTGTTCTTCAGATGCCGGACTTCACCAAGCCCTTCGTGGTTGACTGCAACGCGTCGGGTGCGGGGTTTGGTGCCGTTCTTATCCAGGGCGCTGGACCCATCGCCTACTTCAGTCGGCCATTTGCTGCCCGCCACTTGAAATTGGCGGCGTACGAGCGGGAGTTGATCGGCCTGGTCCAGGCCGTACGTCACTGGCGGCCGTACTTGTGGGGCCGCCACTTCCTGGTTCGTACCGACCACTACAGCCTCAAATTTTTGCTTGACCAGCGCTTGTCCACCGTTCCGCAGCACCAGTGGCTCAGCAAACTTTTTGGCTTCGATTTCTCTGTGGAGTACCGCCCGGGCCACCTAAATACTGTGGCGGACGCACTGTCCCATCGAGATGCTGAGGCTGGGGCGCCGGCCGACCAGGAGGGTGCGGCTGCAGCCGCCCTGGCTCTATCTGGGCCTTCCTTTGCGCTCCTGGACGACATCAGGCGGGCGCAGGAGGCCACGCACGACAGCCAGCAGCTGCTGGCTCGGCACCGCGCCGGCGAGCTTGAGGCCCCGTGGCGCCTCGTCGACGGGCTCCTGCTCCATGGCTCCCGTGTCTTCGTGCCGAACCATGGGGACCTGCGCCACCAAGTGCTCCTCCTGGCGCACTCGGCTGGCTATGAGGGCGTCCAAAAGACGCTCCATCGACTCCGCGCCGACTTCTACATTCCGCGGGACCGGATGCTGGTGCAGGATTGGGTGCGTGCTTGCACGACCTGCCAGCGTAACAAGACGGAGACGACGCGCCCGGCGGGGCTGCTGCAGCCTCTCGACGTGCCGACCCAAGTCTGGGCCGACATCTCGATGGACTTCATTGAGGGGCTGCCGAAGGTCGCGGGCAAGTCGGTCATTCTGACCGTGGTGGACCGCTTCTCCAAGTACGCGCATTTCATCGCGCTCGGCCACCCCTACACGGCCACGTCGGTCGCCCGCGCCTTCTTCGACGGGATTGTTCGCCTGCACGGGTTTCCGTCGTCCATCGTCAGCGACCGGGACCCTGTCTTCACCGGCCATGTGTGGCGGGATCTCTTCACGATGGCAGGTGTCAAGCTCCGTATGAGTACGACGTTCCACCCCCAGACGGATGGCCAGTCGGAGGTGGTCAACAAGGTGATTGCTATGTATCTTCGGTGTGTCACAGGTGATCGGCCGCGAGCTTGGGTGGATTGGTTGGCGTGGGCGGAGTATTGCTATAATACTTCGTTTCACACCGCCCTGCGCGCCACTCCGTTCGAGGTGGTCTATGGCCGCCCGCCTCCGCCGTTGCTGCCCTACACGCTTGGCACGGCTCGGACGGACGCTGTTGACGGCCTCTTGCGCTCACGGGACGAGGTCCTGGCTGAGGTGCGTCAACGGCTTCTTCAGGCGCAGGATCTTGCCAGGAAGTACTACGACACCGGTCATCGCGATCTGGAGCTGCAGGTTGGTGACTGGGTGTGGCTCCGCCTCCTTCACCGCGCCACCCAGTCGCTGGCACCACAGGCCAAGGGCAAGTTGGGGCCGCGCTATGCTGGTCCTTTCCGTGTCCTCGAGCGTATTGGCAAGGTGGCGTATCGGCTGGAGCTACCGGAGGGCTCTCGTCTCCACGACGTGTTTCATGTCAGCCTTCTGAAGCGACACCGCGACCGCGGGGACCTGCCCGTGGTGCCTGGACGGCTGCCCCCTGTGCTGGACGGTCGGCGCACTCCGGCACCGTCCAAGGCCCTGCGTGCCCAGCTGCGCCGTGGCGTCTGGCGAGTGCTGGTGCAGTGGCAAGGACTTCCTGAAGAGGAGGCGACGTGGGAGCTGCTGGACGATCTTCGTGTCTCCTACCCAGACTTCCAGCTCGAGGACTAGCTGTTTCAGCAGGCGGGGAGAGATGTTATGACCGGCGTGGGCTATTCACGCCGCAAGCCCGCCAGTGGCTAGGAGCCTAAAAGCCCATATTCATCTTGATTGCCATATTATTAGAATATTTCCTATTTTAGTTGAGAGACATATAAATACTTGTAAACATTATTGAGATGGCAAGCAGAAACAATCTATTGTTTCCGGCTTCCCCTGGGAGCCGGGAGTTCCTAACCCTAGCCGCCTCTACTGTTTACGTGTTACTGTAGCTACGCGAGGGTTCTAGGGCTACAACCATAGCCGCCACTCCCTCGCTGCAGCCACGGTGCCGCCGCGCCGTCTTCCTCGTGCACTTCGACCTCGCCCTCCAACCTCTCACGCATACAACCTACGGTCCCTCTCCCGTAGGACTAGGGATCCTAACACCGGGTTTATTGCCAGTTTCTAATATTGGCTTTTGGATGTTAAATGAAGGGTAGCAAGTTATATGAGAGCATTTAACTTTCACATAGGACACTGCAATAACCTTTTCCCTTTTGCCATGTTTAGGATGAAAATTGTAATAAGATGGTCAATCAATATGTTCACTTGGGAAAGATTGGTTCTGGGAGCTATGGTAAAGTGGTAAGATACATTGGATGTGCTAATAATTATTTCATTTCTCCAGATAGATGTCTAAATTTTTTTTATTTTGCTGCTTCCAAAGGTTTTATACAGAAACGTGAAAGATGGGAAGCTATATGCAGTGAAGGTATTGCTTTCTGCTACTCTCTCGTGTCGATAACATATATTTCTTTTAATGAACCCTTCCATGGTAAACAGGCTTTCAACGTTGTGTATTCTTATTGAATAATGATAGTTACTAATTATACTTGTTTCTGTCTAATATGTGTACCCTATGCACGTTTTTGGCTGCTAGCTAATTTGCTTGCTTCAAGACTGAATTTGTAACCATCTGTCAAGTCTATAGTCTCGTTTTCTTTGCTTGGCACTGTTATTTTAACAGTTGTACATGTCCTCGGTACATGTGCTGATGTCTAACTGATGGAGTTTTAGCTGTTGCCCTTCTCTTTCAGGTCTTGAATAAGCCTTACATGCTGAAAGTGCATGTTGTACGATCAGAAACCGCCATGACAGATGTTCTTCGGGAGGTGAGTAACTTTGTCAACTTCTTTGTCCATGTAATACCTTCTTTCCTTTTTTTTGTCATGCATGTGTAACTTAGTTCTCTTCCAAAGTTGTTCTGCATGTTTTGAAAATGTTTTCTGTCTAGGATCTGTCACAAACTCAATACACATGCTAACCATTTGAAATGCTAATTGATCATTTCCAATATTTGAATATGATAAAAGAATTAGTGTCCAATTATTTAGATAGATCGATTGGAACAGAGTTTCATTTGCAGTGTGATATCTCGTTGTGGGGCACCCACTGTTTTATGATTGAAGAAAAACAAATTAGGTGGTACCCTGCTTCTTGGCATTTAGCATAACTGAAACAACCCTGCTCACATATCAGGAATGCATTTGCTTATTTAATGGTGACGAACAACATATATTTGCAGTATTGGTTTCCTTCTGATTAACCATGAATCTTTTTGTCCCAGCTATTGATTAGCGTTGCACTCATTGTGCAATAGAAACCCATTTAACCGTTGAGGAGAAATTGATTCATTGGAGCGTGGAACAAAATTCATGTATCTTTTGTCTATTTGAAAATTATACGCCTGCTAACGTTGTTAGTTCTGCCCATATGATTTTTGCCAGACGAATTCCTAGCACGCTAACTACCATGAAGATGCTGGATGGTAACTTTGTTTCTGTTTCTAAGTCACGAAATCCATTATTAGTCTTGAGATACTGCAAGAGGTTAGATAGATAGCCACGACCAATATGGAAATGGAAGAGGTTGAGCCATTGCTAGAAATCAGTCGAAATTTCCTGTCAAAATGTAGAAGCATGGTCACTGGCCCTATGTTAGCACACTGCAGTGTACCATGCTCTTTATTATTTTAATTGACTGCATTGTTTGTTTTGTACGCTTTCTAATTGCTTGCTCCCTTTTTTCTGTATTGGACATTGGAAACAGGTATCCATAATGAAAATGTTAAATCATCCCAATATTGTAAATCTTGTTGAAGTTATTGATGACCCAAACGTACATAAATTCTACATGGGTATGTAATTATGCTTTCATTATTATGTTTTTTATTTTATTTTATTGCTAAACATGGCATTTTGAATTGAGTTAGTTTCACAAAACTACAGCTATTTAGGGCGGATCTAGCCTAAAAATACATTAATGTCACCTCTACTATACTGAGTCACCTTCATATGTAAACCTCAAATTACAATGGAAATCACAAAAATTCATTGCTGTCCATGTGACAGCATTGAACAGGGCTGGCTCCGCCCCTGGCTATTTGTGTCTATCAGGGAACTACAATTTCTTGGATTAGTTTCGCGGAACTGCAATTACTTGTGCCCACTTGTCAGCCACAAAAATCAACATGTGGGTCCACACAGCTTACACGGCTAAAATGTGAGCCCTGTGGAAAATATTGTTGGCCTGTGAAACTGATGCCTCAAGTGGTTTCAATTTTGTGAAACTGGTCCCAGAAGTTGTAGTTCCTTGACACTTTGGCACAAATAGTTGGTGTTTTATGAATTTAACTCTTTGAATTTTATCTATATTTTACACAGTTGTCATTTACAATTTCTCCATTTGTATTGCCAGTTCTTGAGTATGTTGAAGGAAAAATTGTTTGTGATAATGGTTTAGAGGAAGCTACTGCAAGAAATTATGTGCGAGACATAATATCAGGTCTTCAGTATCTTCATTCTCATGTAAGATTTAAGTCTTTTATTTGTTTCCGTTACCTTGTATATTGGGTGAATACTGTGCCATGTTATACTTTACAATTTAGAAAACCAATGGTAGATAAGTCTGAGGTATATCTTGTTGAAAACAATTTTCTAGGGTGCCATTTTTTTTGGAAAATCATTTGTATTTCCTTTTCTACAAACGCCCCCCTCTTCCTTTTTCCTTTTGTATTTGTAAAGGCCGTGAACTGAAGCCCATGCTTGCGGCTGAACTGTAGTTTGCCGATCTTGTTTTAGCTTTGTAATCAGTATTTCAGTGCATTGGAAAATACTGGCTTGGTTTTGTAATGCATGGTCATTTCGTGATTTGTGGAAGATCAATGGATTTCTGCAAGCCACTGCCTACTGGACATAAATAAATACACTTAAGTCCTGGATATGTAGGCTTGAACTTGAGATTTCAGCTTCCATAAGTTTGAGCACAGCCAATTGCCTGCTATTCGTTTGGTTTTTGGGTAGTCGTTGGATTTATTTAAAAATATGATGATGTCCTCACTCAAGGACTAGGCAAAGCACAGTTGACATTTAAGATGGTGGTATGCATCAAACTTGGTTTTTTGTTGTTGTATAAAGCTGTAAGCATTAATATCAGTCTATCTGTCAAGCAGATTATTTATTTGCTTCTTGTGTGCTTGCACCCTGGCAGCAGTATGTGACAGCAAGCAGCAGCTGCTACAGAGGGTGCTGGCTGGAGCAACATGCTTCTAGATATTACATGGTGAACAATGTGGTTCATTCAACAGATTAGTTTAGGCATTATAGTTGAGGGAATGCCATGTCTGTGGTATATGGCAACACAGTTGAGGTTGGTTTTGCTTAGGACTTCAGGGAGATGATTAGGAAGGTTAAGTATTGTTATATTGAGTCCATTTTAGTTTCTACTAGGGGCTGGGAAGTTAAAGATAACGATAGATAGAGATGGACCCGGTCTGACCAAATCCTCCATAAAAGTAAGCAAGAAATAATCTCTCCAGTCTCTGAAATCGTTGGCTGATATCTCTCAACTCTTCTTTTCTCTCATTTCAATGTAATACCCTAATACCCTAATTGAAGTTACACCACCTGGCCGATCCCCTGCACAGTAGATCCAATGCGAACGACGATTCACAACAATGCTAAAATTCTTATTTAGTTTATTCATCACTGCTGTGCATGATAGATCATGCTTGCCTAGAAAAGTAAATCCCACAGTTCCCAGACTCCCATCTAATGTTTCTTTTCTCCCATTTTTTAACTTATTTACATAGTGCCAGTAACCATGTGCTCATGATTGGTTGTTTTTCTATGTTATGCAGTTTGCACTATGCCTGCATGTTTCCTAGCTTGAATGTGACACTGAAATTGTCATTTTCATACACAGAATGTTATTCATGGTGATATCAAACCAGACAATCTCTTGGTTACAAGCTCAGGCAATGTGAAGATAGGAGATTTCAGTGTTAGCCAGGTTTTTGAGGTGTTTCCATAATCCTGCAACTTTGTGTATTTCAGTGAAATTCTATTGTTCTTGTCAGGAAAAAATGTTTTTTTAGTTGAATGAACTCATCCTTGAAAATAGTTGTCTAAATTATGATTTTTATCACTTAATTGCTCTTACTCTGATCAAGAAACTTGGCTCTGTAGGTTCCAAGTTTCTCAAAGTTACACTTTTAAAGATAATCTTCCCTTTCTGTCTTTTTGAGGATTTTAAAGATAACTTGAGTTGACAGCCAAGATGCTTCCTCATTCTTTTGGAAGTATTTTTGTTGCTCAGTAGTACCACTTTTATTTTATATTGTTTCATTCCTTAAACACAAGTAAATCCACTTGATCTTTTTGAAGTATGTGTTTGCTTTTGTGGCGAATTCCTCTGGATTATCGAAATTTTTTGTCTTGGTGTTTTACTTAAAAAATGATATGGTGATACTTACAAAGTTACAATGTAGGATGATGATGATATGCTTTGGAGATCTCCTGGTACTCCTGTTTTCACTGCTCCAGAGTGTTGTCAAGGTACAACTAAAATTTATAGACTCACTAATATTTCAATCAAGAAAAATGCTGTGCATAAAATTTGTCAAACACTAAATTTATAGAACCGTGATTTTTGGGTAGCAAGATATCCTGGACATGATCGCAGAATCGCAAATAAACTGAATTGCAACAGCCTAGATTATTCTTCATTAATTTAGAAGTACTCAAATGTTTGTTGGGCTACCAGATATAGACTCACTAAATATGGTGAAGTTTTTCTCTTTACCTCAGTGCAGGTTCAGCATACCATGGTAGGGCATCTGATACTTGGGCAGTCGGTGTAACTTTATATTGTATGATTTCTGGGCACTATCCATTTCTTGGAGATACATTGCAGGAAACTTATGATAAGGTGCAAAAATGTTTCCTTCATTTCCTTTTGATTTTAAGGTGAGTGCATTAAACTCACTTTAGTCGTTGCCACTGAATAGATAACCAATGATCCTGTGCAAATACCTGATGACATGAACCCCCAACTTGCTGATTTGCTCCAAAGGCTTCTCTGCAAAGGTTCCCTTTCTTTTTAAGTAAATCGTATCCTCATATGATTTTGATATATCAGAGTTTTGGTGCCAGATGTGCTCTAATGGACATCCTTCTTTGTTTTCTTGTGTGATTGATTTGCAGATCCTGGGGAACGTATCACCCTGCAGACTGCGGCAGAGCATCCTTGGGTTGCTGGGGACAAGGGCCCAATCCCTGAACACATCTGCAGGTGTGGGTTTGGCCGCTGGAAGAGAAGTGATCTTGGGTGCAATAACAGCACGTAAATGGGATGATCTAGTGTAGATAACTGATGAAGTATGGCGAAGCAAAGCCAGTGAGATGACTAACGATGCATTTCTCGTTGTCTTACGTTTCCCTTTTAAATAATGGAGCTGTTTGGTGACCGATTGAACATCTCTTTAATTTTTGGTACAGAATATAGTAAAGTTTAAAAAAACCGTCACCGGTAGATCGTCACAAGGCAAAGTGCTGCCTTCGATGGTGGTATAGCATTCAAACAATGTACGTAGTATCTAAACTTCTCGTTCTGTCTTAAAAAAAAAAACTTGTTCAGAAAGTTGGGCTCTTTGTTCTTATTTCGTGACTGAATGATGAGAATTGAGCAGAGAACAGGTAGAGTAGAGAAAAGTAGGGTGATTCCACAACGCTACCGATGCAATTGTTCAGAGGTCTTTTGTCTGAGAAGATGTTCAGTTCAGTAACAAAGCTGTTCACTACAAATGTGGTTTTGTGTTGGTACATGGCTACGGACTCTGATTATGGTCGTGCTCCTGGTGTACCAATCAGTAATCCGTCAAAAGGGCCACTAGCATCTAACACTGGCCATGATTTGGTGATGGTCTGCTGTAGTACTAGATGTCACTTGTAGAGGAGCTGCAAATATTCAGAGATGTCAGTACTTGGTCAAAATCAATGCTTAACCACAACCCTCTCCACACCCTCGATAGGATTTGTTGTCAGGAAACTTGAATTGGATTGTTATGTTCAGAGTATTCAGATTAGCATTTAGGACTGAGCTGAACAGATATATGCATATTTATGTACTCAAGCTGATGCATGTAGGACATTCTTCAGACATCCGAATTTGTTTGCAGGACTGATAGCATTGGTTCTGACCTTTGAAATCATTTGAAGGCGAGCCAAAGGTAGGTCTCTTGAAAAATTGCATATCCAAAGCAAAAGGAAGTTTCAGACCACACCAAATTTCTAAAGAAACTGTGAGCATGGTTGTTGATCGTAGCTTGATGGACACTGCTGAATCTTCAGAACAAGAAGAAAAACAACCAAAGACCACAGTTAAGACAGTATTAAGCAGACCGCCGACCGGCCATGTGCATTGTTTATTGTTATATGCATGCACGCCTCCAGCCGTGGATCGAACGCGCCATGACGCGGCTCCTCAGCCGGCCCCGCGCGCGCTGCTGCCTCTGCCGCCGAGTCGCTGTCCTAGACTAGAGCTGCCATGACAACTGACAAGCAGAAGCCAGGGGAGCAAGCAGCGTGCGTCCCGTGCCGTCATCGTCACCATGAAGGCATGAACTAACTCATGGAGCCAAGGCAAGGCTATTGTGTGTACCAGCCAGGAGGAATTGTCGATTAGTCATGAACTTCTGGAGTCAGTTCCTTGGAGTTTGAATTGCCCTTTTATAGGTTCAGTCTGTGGTGGCTGCACCATGGCATGGCACCTGAACATCTGTACAGGGTCAACGTGTGGCCACACTGGAGTTTTCTTGTTCATCGCAATCATACATGTTCAGCTTTTCTTTTCTGTTTTTTTAAGAGGGAACATGTTCAGCTAATTAACTGACAACCGACATCTTGCAAGAGGAACCCCTTAGTCCAGGAAAACTAAAATATGTGCAATTAAAAAAATCAGAATCCGTGTCCTTAAAATCTTTCACCTTTAGCACTCCTAATCCCAGATAAACTTGACATTTTTTTTTTTATTTGGAGTGGTATCTTCTTAAATGTTCAGCCAAGAACTGAAGATACCAATGCAAAGCCGCCAGCCAGGAAGGAAAATCAAACAAAAACAAGAAATATATGAATGATCTATTTATTCATATTTTTGTTGGAATTTTTCGTGCATATCTGGTGGTGTATCTTGTGGTCGGGAACACCTGAGAGGCTCTCGTGCGAGGATGCTTAGAAATAACCTCCATACGAAACTCTGGAGCTCCACCCGATTTATGCATAGCTCTACATAATTTCCACGTGCAGTCCAAAGAATGAACAGTATCCAAGACTTACGTCACCAAAATTCCTGGTTGTTCGAGGCCTCTTTGAATCATTCCCTGCATGAGCAGTACATCGGTGAGACTCCTGAGACCCCAGCGCATCATGGCTGCCAAAAACAAAACAAAAAAATCTTAAGCCAAAATAACTTGATGGCGACATTTGTAGTAGGCTGCCAGAGTTAGTAACACATTTAACAATACAATTTCAGGGGGGGGCAAAGGAATTAGCAAGGTCTTCCCCCTCCTATACCCCAATGGAATTAATCTGAACTGCAATGATGCGGCTAAATTTGGACCGTACAAAACAGTGTAAATTACCTTGCTTGGTTGCATATTCAAGTTGATGTCCTTATTTGCTGAAGGGGTCTGGTTTGGCTTTAACGGTCAGCGCAGGCCTCCAGTGGAAAAACTGATGTCGTCGATGAGCCCCTCGAGCCAAAGTGTTCGAGGAAGGTGAAGTGGTCCTCGGTGCCAAATGAATTGATGTGGCCCCTCGAACTCAGCGATGAAGGCTAATGCTCGGCCTGCGCCCCAGCACATCACCGCACCAGGCATACTTCGCCGGGTCATCTCAGCTTCCTCTTGGCGTCCCTCAATGGTTCATCACCTATATCATCAAGATTCCCATGTGCTCCTTAGGAGCCGTTAGATTCATCAAATTCCACATCATATGTTTCTTCAACCAAACCGGTGGCATGATTAAATACTCTATATGCTTTGGATTTTGATGAGTAACCAACAAGAAAACCAATATCACAACGTCTTTGAAACTTCCCTAGGTGTTACCGCTTCTTGTAGATGTAGCATTTGCAACCAAACACCCTAAAGAAGAAGACGTCCGGCTTCTTCCCATTGAGCAACTCATAAGGTGTCTTGCCAAGGAACTTTTGAAGGAATAGACGATTGTATGCATAGCAAGCGGCGTTGATAGCTTTCGTCCATAGAGCTTCAGGAGTGTTATACTTATCAAACATTGTTCTTACAAGAATGAACAATGTCCGGTTCTTTCTCTCAACTACACCATTTTGTTGAGGAGTATAAGTTACGGAGACCTCATGCTTATCCCAACTTCATCATAATAGGCTTCTATGTTTGTGTTGTCAAATTCTTTGCTGTTGTCACTTCTAATCTTCTTAAGCTTCACTTCAAATTCATTTTGTGCTCTCTTGGCAAACTTCTTGAAGCATGATGCAACTTCGGATTTATCATGAAGGAAGAATACCCATGTGTATCTTGAATAGTCATCAACAATCACAAGACAATAAAGATTTCCTCTTAAACTCTTGTATGTTGTTAGTCCAAATAAGTCCATGTGAAGGAGTTCTAGCACTCTTGTGGTTGACATGAAAGCTTTTGTTGGATGAGTATTTACAACTTGCTTGCCGGCTTGACATGCACTACAAAGCTTGTCCTTCTCAAACTTTACATCCTTCAACCCTCTTACCAAATCATTCTTCATTAGCTTCTTGAGTGAGCTCATCCCAACATGAGCAAGTCTTCTATGTCATAGCCACCCAAGTGTTATTTTGGTGAATATGCATGTCTTCAAGTTAGCATCTTCGAAGGTGAAGTCCACTAGATATAGGTTGTTGTATCTAAATCCTTTGAACATCATTTGATCACCATCCTTCTTAGATACAACAACTTCCTTCTCGGTAAACAAGCATTAGAAGCCAAGATCACATAATTATCCAACGGATAGCAAGTTGAAGCTCAATGAAGCAACATATAGCATATTTGAGATACAATGATCATTTGATATTGCCACTTTGTCCAATTCTTTCACCTTGCCCTTTGAATTATCTCCAAATATGATTTTTTTTTTGTCCATCTACTTCTTCATCTAGTGAGGTGAACATACGAGGATCACCGGTCATATATTGTGTGCAACCACTATCAATAACCCTAATGACTTCCACCTAGTCTTGTAGTTCACCTACACACAAGAGATCAAGCTTTAGGAATCCAAACTTATTGAGGGCCCTTCACCTTCTCAACAAGTGACTTTGCTACCTAATTTTCTTAGGCATATTCTTGTTAGGAGGTTCTAAGAACATGACTTTCATCTTTCCACTAGAATCCTTTCTAAGCGTGTAATGAGCATTGAAGGCAAAAGGTCTAGCATGCTTGGGCAAGGGTTGTGGTGGTGGAGTTTGGCACTCATGAGCAAAGTGGCCTTCTTATCCACACTCAAAACATCTCTTTGGCTTTGGCTTTGACTTATGTTGTTGTTGAGCATGAGCCTTCTTCTCTTGGTTTGCCAAGTACCTAATGTCACTTCTATCCATCTTCATGACGATGTTCATTAGTAGCTCACTTTGAAGATGCTTGCCTCTTGTAAACTTGCCCGGTCCAATCTTGAGATGCTCTTTCTCCAATTTGAGCTACTTGTTCTCTTTCTTGAGTGCATCATTATTTTTCTCTTCCTTGAGCTTCTTGTTCTCTTCTTTTAACTTCTCATTCTCAAGAATTAAATCACCATCATAATCACGAGTTTCTAGCACAATAGTGTTGTGGTTTTTGATCTCTTCAAGATTTTTCTTGAGCTTTTCATTGTCATTCTTGAGCTTGACAAACTCATCATAATCTTTGGTCTCAACCACTTGCTTGCCCTTGCTACTAGAACTTTGCTCAATGCTCTCAATGAACAAATCATCACATGATGTGGCTATATCAATTTTAACAACATTGTTAGTAACATCATGTGGTTTATAGGATATATATTCTTGAGCAATGACAAGATTATCATGATTAATCTTAAGAGTAGTATATTCTTCTTTTAGCACATTGTGGCTAGTGATGAGCTCATTGTGTATCCTCTCAAGTTTATCATGTTTTTCTTTAAGCTCTTTCTTTGAAGATTTGAGCTCCTTAAGTTTAGATGATATAGCATCATTTACCTCTCTAAGCTCAACACTAGCCTTTTCGGCTACATCACATTTAGCTAAAAGAGAATCATTCTTAGCTTCTAATTGTTTCATTCTTAGCTCTACACTTTCTAATGATCTTAGTGTATTAATTTAGCAATTTAACAAGATCATCATAAGAAGGTGATTCATATTCATCATCATCACTATCGCTATTATTATTGCTAGCATGTTCATCACCACTACTATCATCATTTGATACCTTGCGATCACCCTTGGCCATAAGGCATAGGTGTGTAGAGGATGATGATGGTGGTGGCAGGTGAAGATGATGAAGAGTCAATAACAATGGCAGCCACCTTCTCGTTGTCACTATTATCATCGAATGAGCCACTAGATGAATCAATGTTCCGTGAGCCAATCACCGACTGATGTAAGTCCTTTCCACTTTTATTCTTCTTAGTGGAAGTCCTTCTTGCCATCTCTCTTCTTATATGGCTTAGTTTTTCTTCTTCTCATCCTTCTTCATTGCTTGAGTCATCTTTCTTGTCCTTGTACTTGTTCTTGAACTTGTCTTTCTTGGGCTTGATGCATTGGAGTGCTAGATAACCAAGTTCTCCACTAATTGTAGCAATCCATCTCGGAGATTGGCTTCTTCTAGAGCTAGTGAAGAACTTCTTCTTCTTGCCATCAAACTTGATGCCACTCTTGTTGAGCTTCTTTAGCATCTTAGGCGGTTCTTCTCACCATGAGAGCAAGACTTGCATCATCAATTTCATCATCACTTGAGCTCTCATACTCAAGTCTTACTTTGCCCTTCTCTTGGCTAGCCTTGAATGCCAAGTCTTTGTCTTTCTTCTTGTTAGAGGATGAGCCATCTTGAGGTGTGATGTGCATATACATCTCATGAGCATTGATCTTTCCCAAAATTTGTGTCGGTGTAGTGGTGGAAAGATCACCTTGAATGAAGCACGGATCACAGTATGCCCATATTTATTAATGGAGAGGACGCTCAAGATCTTTCTTACAATATGAGATGGTTGCATTTGAGTGAGTCCAAGCCCATTGACTTCCTCTACAAGAACATTCAAGCGTGAGTATATTTCATTAGCATATTCTTTAGGAAGCATCTCAAAAGAGTTAAGCTTTTTCATGACAAGATGATAGCGTTCCTCATGTCCCCTCTTTATTCTCTCATGGAGCGCACAAACGTCCGACCATAGTGCATGGGCATCTTTGTGGTTCCTCACCTGATTGAACATATCTTTGCAAAGGCCTCTAAAGATGGTGTTTTGAGCCTTTGCATTCCATTTTTCATAATTCACCTCATCACCTTATAGGTGTGTAGCATCTCGAGGTTTTAGGAAGCCTTGTGAGGTGGCTCTAAGTATTCCAATATCTAGAGCTTCTAGATACGCCTCTATGCGGATTTTCCAATATGAAAAATCATCCCCCTCAAAGATAGGAGGAGGTCTAGTCCCATGAGACATTTTTCTCTAGGCGGTTAAGCCTAAATACATGAGCACAAGGCTCTGATACCAATTGAAAGGATTAAGATGCCCAAGAGGGGAGTGAATTGGGCTAATTCTAAATTTCTTTGCAATAATTAGGTCCTACGGTTAGCCCAATTAACCCCTTATGCCTAGAACGTATTTCTATTGATCTACCACATAAAAATTTAGCAACCTATGTTCCAATCCTACTCTAGCATGGCAATTCTATGAATGTAAATGACAAGAATTGAATTGCTCAAAGTAAATGCTCAAAGTAAAGAGAGAAGGAGAAACGCAATGATGTTTTGCCGAGGTATCGGAGAGTCGCCACTCTTCACTAGTCTTCGTTGGAGCACCCGCGCAAGGGTGTAGCTCCCCTCTTGATCTGCACAAGGATCAAGTGTTCTCTATGGGTTGATTCTTTGACACCATCACGGTGAATCACCCACAACCGCTCATAACTTGAGTTGGGTCATCCATAAGCTCCACCGGATGATCACCAAAATCCCAATCACCACCAAGCCATCTAGGTGATGGCGATCACCAAGAGTAACAAGCATGAACTTTTACTTGACCATGACAAGCCTAATGAGAAGGGTGGATGCATACTTTGCTACTCTTGCTTTCACTAATGAGGGCTCTCTTTGGGATTCTCAAATCTCAATCACCTCACTAGGACCTTGCTCTTCTTGGCACTCTTAAAGGTGTTTCTCAGCTATTGGAATGAGCAAAAGTACCCCCACACACAAATGGAGGAAGTATTTATAATCATGGCTAAAAAACGAATCGTTATGTGCCTCTGCGGAGTGACTGGATGCTTCGATCAGTTCTCCTCGATCTCCAGTGTTTAAGTTGTGAACGGACACTGGATAGCGTCCGGTCATGATTTTCTCTCTCTAGAACCTTATTGGAGTCGACCGAATGTTGGGACTCAGCGTCTGGTCACTTCACCTCTCAGCGTCCGGTCGCACCAGACGATTTCACCTTGATCAAATGAACTGACCGGACTCTGTGCCAGCCTTTGGTCACTCTAGAACCAGCGTCTGGTCAGCATTTGACCCTCTATTCACTTTCAACTCTCGATCATACATGAATGAAGTTTGCGCCAATGGATCTAAGGGCTTTTTAGGAGCTACCTAGTGCTAGATTTAGCAAGTGTGCACCACACCTAACTCACTAGACTTACCTAGGTCAAGCTACCTATCCATACCCCCCTTAATAGTACGGCCAAAGGAAAAACAAAGTCCTAAACTACCCTAAGTGTCTCTTCAACACCAAACAATACTTAGAACTAGTCCATCCTTAACCTTGTTATCCATCCTTTGAAAACTGAAATGATTTCCATCGTAGGGGCATGACCACCATGATAGCCCAATCGATCTCCATTACCATGACCTAACTTAATTGCCTCTACAAAACACACGTTAGTCATAGTAATCACGTATTGTCATTAATCACCAAAACCCAACTAGGGGGGGCCTAGATGCTTTCATGCTCCTCAAGCGGCTAAATGGTTCATGGACACCGGCGCCTCTTCCCACATGTCCTCCAACGCCAGTAAACTTAACTCCTCCACCCTAGTTTATAATTCTCCTCCTATTGTCATCGGCAACGGCGCCAAGTTGCCGGTGACTCATCGTGCTTCCACACATATCCCCACTGCTCGATTCCCACTTTCCCTTCCTAATGTTCTTGTCTCTCCATCACTTGTTAAGAATCTGATTTCAGTTCGTTCCTTAACTCTTGATAATAATGTCTCTGTGGAGTTTGACGCTTTCGGTTTCTCTATCGAGGATCTTCCTGGAACCACCTTCGGTGGTGGTGGGCGCGGCGGGATGAGGTCCACCAGTGGTGAGCGGAGCGTGCTGCGCCGCCATCTTGGCATGCTCCTTGTCGTGGCCCCGTCACAAGCCGAAATATTGTTCTGGCTTATTTGTTGTGATAGAAAAACACTGTTCTAACTGAAAAAACAAGCTGAAAAGTATGAATTATAAGACAAGCAAACATGACCCGTAGTGCTCTTCCAGAAGAAGGTATGAGCATGCTGAGTGGAAGGTGTGCGGCGGCTGCTTGGCGGTGATGGCGGGGATGGCGTGGCGATACTTGGAGCTCAGTCCGTGTAGCATGTTTAGGACTTGGCTCATCTCACGCACTGGCTGGCCGACGTCGCGGAGCGCATCAGTGAGCTACTTGAGTCATTTGGTGTATTGGGTGATGTCCATATCACCCTGGACTAGGTTTTGAAACTCCGCCTCTAGGTAGATAGCGCGATGGAGCTTGTTGTCGCGGAATTGATCGTGGATAGCGCCCCAGACGCTGTACGCGGTCGCCTTCGGATGGCGCATGATGTCACGCACGTCCATGGCGATGGAGTTGTACAACCAACTCAAGATGCATTGATCAACCACACACCAGTCGGGATCATGGTGCTAGTTGGCGGTTGGTGGAGATGAGACGTGGGAGGTGAGGCCGAACTTGCCGAGGAATGCGTCGAAGAAGCATCGACATTCGTCGTAGTTCGGTGTGGCGAGCTCGAGAACGACTAGGATGTGGGATTTGATGTTGACGGTTTGAAGCACTATGGTGGGAGGCGTGGTGGCAGGGGCATCATCACCGACAGAGGAGGTGAAGGAGACATCAGAGGTGTCGTCGGAGTCAAAAGAACCGAGATCGAAGAGGAGATTATCATCCATGGTGGGCATGGCGACAGCCAGGGAGAGGCAGCAGAGCGGAGGGAAGGAGGCGGCGATGCAGCGAGCATGATGGCAAGGGATCAACCCGAGCTTGCGGATACCATGTAGAAAGGTAAATGAGAGCCAACAGATGTTCTATTGCCCTCTGAACAATGTTTATAGTGTTACAACAAGGTTGCTTTGGCAACCATATGCCTACGCTAGAGTACATTGTGTATGTCGTGGCTATGCGTGGGCGTGGGAGCATGGTCACCACGCATGCGCTATGGTCAGAGGACCCACAGTGGTTGTCAGTCAAAGCCTCCTGGCACATATTCTCAACACTATGCAACCCTGTGGACTCCTCTCATTGTTTTATGGAGGCAAAACAACGACGTGCAAAGTCCAGAACAAATCCGACTCGTAAGCCGCCTCTTCTTTCCTTATTCTCTGAGTTTTTCGTGACGCACGTCAACATGCAACATGGACCACTGATGGCCAATTGCCTTACGTGACCGAGTCCCTAGCAAACTGATTGATGGAGCCCAGAACAAACCTAGTTCTTATCTCACTCTCCCTGAGCCGCCACCATAGGTCCACCCACCCAGAATGTCATCGACGCTTGCACCCTTCCTCTAGGCGGGGCGGCCATCAAGATCAATCGGCTCTGTAGTCCTTTAATAATCTATAGATCTAGATGGATTTCTCTGCCTCATCTAATTTGTTTCCCCCTTTGTTCAACTCAATTCCTGCCCTGTTCGTTTGGTCGTATTTGGCTTATAAGCCATGGCTTATCAGCCAACGAATAATATTTTTCTTTCACACCAAACCAGCCAACTCCACTACCTTCTCCCTCCCACTAGCCCACTGCTCATTTTCTCTCCTTGAGCACAGATTGAACTTCACTGCCTCTGCCTCCGCACACCCATGGTGTTCAAAACCCTAGTGTTGATCCCATCCCTAGTCGACTGTAGACGCTTGGAGGGGCACGAGGTCCATGGCGAGCGGCCTCTAAGCGCATGAGAGACTAGATTGTTGGGTGTTGTCTATCTAGATCCAAGGGGTTTCCACCGATGGCGAGGGCGGAGGCCAACTAGGAGTGGCTGGTGCGTGCTGCGCTACGCGAGGAGTGGCTTGGTGCCGCCTACGAGCAGCCAGTCACCGGCATCTCCGGGAACACCCCATCATCCCTCAGCAACAACGTGCACATCAAAGGAGGTGCTCCACGACATCGCCGAGATCCAGGATGAAGACCCCACCATCGCTAGGATTTGTAAGTCCTACTACCATTTCTGTCCCGCGTAGCTCATGAGCAGCGCCCGTGGGGTTCTAGTGTCCAGGTTTTGAGCTGTGTGGCTACTGTTTTAGTTACCGCTCATGCTTGTTGCTGATTAGTTGTCCCTCTGGTGTGTGCTAGTAGAGGTTAGACTACTTCATTATGCTTGTTATGTTTCTTTGGCATGCCCCTGGACAATTATGCTTCGCTTAAAACCTATTCACTTGTGTTCATGTTATCGAAGTTGGCAGATAGTTTGATTAAGACAACATTGTCTACTGGTGACTGTAGGATTTTATGATTTTCATGTAATCTATAAATGTTTAGTATGGTGTGTGGTTTGCTTCTTCTGAAGTCATTTTCCCTCTAGCTTATTCATGCAGCTGGTGCCTGTGATGACACTGACATTTGTTAGCCTACATTGCTCATGTTGCCCAATTGCATATTCTCTCTGTAATTAAATGCCACTGTTTTGGACTCATAACTAGGATAGTTTTAGTTCTACGCATTTAGCTAAATTTAACTTGGCACATTGTTAATGTTATGTTGTAGCAGGTAATTTAGTTCTATGCATCAATCTTTCTCTGAATTTAGATGCATATATTATTGATCTTTGCCTAAAACACAAGCACAGGACACACTTGCACCCGTGACATTATTGCTACTTTCTTTTTTGGTTGGTTTCTTTTGATATTTTGGTCAGTGATATTTTGATATTTGAATGTCTCCCATGTTTATCTTGAGTTCTTGATATCAAGATTACTTTGCAATTTTACTAATTTTAGTGATAAAACACAAGTTTTTATTGGCATACCCATGTTAAAATGAGCAAAGTCACCTGCTAGAGACTGATCTGCCTCGTTTTATGATGGATTCCAACGAAGAATGTCAAGATCCACCATGGCTTTACGTTCTTTATAAGTAAGTGCTACAACTTTCCTTAATAAACATTTTTTGGTCTCTATTGCTTGACATATTTGATAATGGTGGTGTGGGATCTTGTATAAAGAGATATTCTAATCTATCATATTTCATGAAAGCATGGGATATGCTAATCTACAAAGAGAAAAGTGATAGTAGAAAATTAATGTTATATTGTTCATTCATAGTGTTGATATCTATGCTTAGTAATCTTTTTTTGTTGGAACACACTTCTCTGGTTTTCTTTTGTGATCACTCATTCATTCATGTACGCTGATTAGGAGCTGAATAGTTTACTTCCATTTCCCACCTTTTATTTATAGATGTTTGAGTTTACATTTTTGTATATTTTTTATTATGACAAGTTCCTTCCAATCAAATTCTGCCCCATCCTATGCAATGAGAAATTTACTTGACTATTTCAATTCATGCTTGTAGTGCCATAGTTTGTACCATCATCACTAACCCTCTATAAATAATTAAAAATCTCATTTTCCTAAAATAAAAATAATCATATGAGATGGCTAAACTGAACATATGGATAGTGTCTGATAATACAAGATTGGATAGTGACTGATATTATTTAACTAATGCAATTTTCACTATAATATATTAGCAATAGGCTGTATCATTGAACTTACTTGCAATAGTACATATTTTAAATAAACACATCTTACAGGTGAATTCTACATATAACATATTACTTTTATATAATTTGTACATAAGCATAACTTTTTTATAAAGTAGTGTAACTTATGTACATAAGTTATACCCCCTCCATCCACGAAAGAATGCAATTCTTACGTTTCGAGAAGTCAAACGGTCTCAACTTTGACTAAAATTATATAAAAGATGTACTAATACTCATGAGACAAAATAAGTATATTTAGATTAGTTATAGAATATATTTTTATAATAAATTTATTTCAAGACATAAATGCTAATACTATTTACTATAAACTTGGTTAAAGATGAGTAAGTTTGACTGACACGTTTTTCATAATTGCATTCTTTTCTGGACAAAGAGAGTATTGCGTAACTTAAGTTGTGTCAAATAACTTATGTACATAACTTTTGTGTCTAACTTTTTGCATATAACATTTGTGTCTAACTTTTTGTATAAAACTTGTAGTTGTTTACTGTCTACCTTTTTGCACATAAGTTGTATGGTTTATTATATTTACATATAACTTATAGTTATTAACTTGTTTATTGAACTTGGTTTATTAAATTACATGCTAAAGTTTTGTTTGCAACTTTTATGTCTAATTTTTTGTTCTCAAATGGGTACTTAATTAGCCATTGTGATTAGAATTTTATTATGTTTTGCCTTTTTCACTCAACTTTTATGTCTAACTTTTTGTATCTATGATTTTTGTGTTTGATGGAATCCTTACCTTTGCTTCTTCTCAAACTTGTTAGGGTATAAAGCTTTCAAATTTTGCATCAAGGTACGATTTTCTACTTAACTTATTATATTCATTGCTAATGAGATAGTTTCTTTTGTTTTTTATGTGATTCTTCATTCAAATGTGCTTCTTAATTTGCTCTATACATTTGTTCTATATAGTTTTTTGGTGCTATGTTAAATAACAGAGTTATTTATCTGTTTTTTGTTTTTATGTGTGCTACCTAGCTTAGTTAATTAACTTATTTTACAGAGTTATGTATTTAACTTGTGTTTTTATGTGTATGTAAGTTACTGTACAGAGTTATGTATCTAACTTGTGTTTCCATTTCTATGCTATCTAACTTATTATTGTTCAGAGTTATTTATTTAACTTGTGTTTTCTTATGTATGTTAGATAGTCATCTTACTTTCCCCATTAACTTATGTTTTTTTTCTGATTGTAAACTTTTATTTTTTTATTTGTTATTTTAAATATTAAAATATTTTGCAGATCTTCCAATTGAAGACACACAGATATGTTCATTGTCATAGTTACAGAGATGTTGAGGCTATAATAGTTGCAGAAGTTATGAAAGTTATTATTTATTTGGTTGCTAGTTTACATCATATTTTGGAATTTGTTGTGTAGTATAGGGTGTAAAAGTTACTTTTATTTTGCTCCCTCACCTATTTTTAAACCCTATTTCTATGTTCCCGAATGAATAGTTTCTAAAGAAAAAAATGCAAATGAAACTTAAAGAGAATGTTATTCTCGCAGCTGTTTTCTAAAATGTAAATTTTGCGCAAAAAGAAAAATTAATGTTGTATAACTTAGCACTGTTAAGTTATTACTCGAAGTTATGTTGTGTAACTTAGTTTTCTAACTTATGCACGCGCTTCTCAAAAAAAAAGAAAAAAATGTTAGACCGACCATGCGAAATGGAAACTGCCTGCTTGCTCGCGTGCTAAAAGAGAAAGAAACTTGCGCGCCAAAATTAAAGGAGAAAGAGACGCCTGCGCAAACTATCTGTAAAAGGAAGCTAGCGTTAATTATTGTTTCCTAAAAAGAAAAGTCTGGCTATCGGAGAATCGTTCGCTGAATTCAGATGGAGCGAGCGTTCGCCAACTAGTGGCGTCGGCTGACACGAACGCCATCAGGCTAATGCCCACCCTCAAAGATGATAAAGGATGCATGCGGCATGCCCGTCTTAATCTCCCTCGCTCCTCCAGATGCCCAAGACCAGCAGGAGGGTGACTCGTCATCTGTCGAGTTTTTGCTCCTGCTTCGACGTCCTCAAACTGGGCGTCTCAGGCGAGTCTGAGCAATGGCTGGGTCTTCCGCCACCACCTTTCGTCAACAACCCCCGGTATGATGATAAATATGCTCCGGCCATCATCCGTTCCCACGCGGTGGTCGATGGTGGCCGCACCATATGCGCATGGAGGCATGTGGTGACTGGAGCCTGCCCTTTGACGGCTGTGCCGAGTACGTCCCCCATCTCAACCTCTGGCTCGGCTTCTCCCGCGAAACCCCGCAAGACGTTGTGCTGGACGTCAGAGCTCTCTGGCTTGCCAATGGAACAGCCACCTGAGTTGCCGCACGTCTGGCGGGATTCAGTCATGCCCGAGAATTGGTCACCAATGATGTCCACACAAGTGAACCTGGGCTCCGGCAGGTTTTGCATCACCAAGCTCTTCGAAATTAAGCGCAGCACATGTGATGCAGGGTATTATGGATACTATTACTCTGATGTTGAGATTGAGGTTGCTGTGCTCACCGGCATTGAGATTTGCAGCGGGAAGCAAGGGCCCAAGGTGCTCAAGCACAAGTCCATAATCTACCAGTTCATGCATGATGCCATACGGTGGGTGCTTTAAATCATCTCGATAGCCAGCGCATCTATTTGGTTTTGCATAAGCTAAGACTGTAAGAGCCGCTTTTAGTTCCTGTTAAATGCATAAGCTAAGTTTGCAAGACTACTGAGCAAGCTAATATTTGTTCTCATTGATATTCTCTTGCCTTTCGATTTGGACTTCCTGCACTTGGGGTTGGGGTGCGGATTCGTCTTTCTTCAGCCTTTCGATTTGGACTTCCTGCAGTTTGAACAAGCAAATATATGCCAGTCTATACACTAGTGGTCAGTGCAATTGAACTATTGTAAGACCTCTTTTACTCCTTGTTGGGATAGTGTCGGATTCACCTCGATCCACATATGTTGAGGTGAAATTTAGTTTAAGTTTCACTCTAATCTATCCCAACACATGTGGATTGATGCGAATCCGACTAGATCCAAATATAGTTTTATGTTTTTTAATAAAATCCTAGAAGGGGAAACCTATCCTGTTTTTCAAAAAAAAAACATTACTAGGTTTGCACGCGTTGGTGCTATTGCGAATTTGCGATTAGTTTAAACTAGGTAATACCCGTGATGTGCCACGAAATAACAATTGTTTCAAAACAATACCATGCATGTTAGACTCATTTAAATTTAATAAAATAACACTACGAGTTCATAGAGCATGCAAGGAGAAACAACGATAGCTCCTTTGGAGACCTACAAATTAGAAATTCCAAGTATTACCTACGTAAACATCAGCGATCCAGTATTATCCAATGAGCATTCTGTTTCTTCCCTACAGAAACTTTTGAGTCAATAGAAAACACTGAGATAATTATAGAGGTAATCTCGTCACTTATCACTGCTAATCAACCATTGGGATTTGGGAGAGAATAATAAAAATGAAGTATGCTCCGTGAATCCGTGATCAACCCAACTCCACCCATCTGTTTCCTAGATACCAAATGTTTATCAATCCATATATAGAGTATATAAACTGTGCAGTAGGCCTATCCAATAGGTAACAAAAATTGCGAACTGATCCTAGATCAGTTGGTTAGGTTCCTTGTGGTGGAATCTGTCCACCTGGGTTCAAGTTCTCAACTTGGCACGAGTGCTCGCATTTTACTGAATTTAACAACGCTATGCTTTTCATTGGTACGCGACGTCTCTATCGACAGCGATGCGTATGTGGTGACTTTGTGAATCCCATATTTTTCATATTAGACAATGCATATTTCCGTAAGTTGGTGGACATAAGAAATAAAATATTTTTATACATATTTTCTATTTACTACATATATGACACATCTATAGAACATGTAATGTGACTATATGTAATAAAATGAAAACAAACAAACTCAGTTTTATTGGATGCGGCTTATCTATGTAAAATACAACAAAATATAAAGGCACTATGTATATTTATGGACTAGATTATACTGTATAAAGTCAGGACTAAATTCACTATAGACAACTGATTAGATTCTAATGATATGTTTGGTGGTAGGATTGGTAACGCAAACGTAAGGGCACCACCAGCGGTGGCATACAACCACTACTACAAATTGACTTATCATCGTCTCCACTTTCACTGTTGTAGCAATAGAAGCGATTGTGTTTTACTTTCATCGCCGATTGGACCGATAGCGAGGTCTCCTGCTGAAGAAAATCAGCAGCTGTGACTTCTACCACCGACGGATTAACAATAGATGCGGCAGTGGTATTTTCTCCATCTCATGAAAAGCCAAGCCAACTGGATAGGCGTTCTGGCCGCCGGCCCTACATGACCGTTTGGTCTACTGGCGGTAGTAAATTCAGCGTGAGTTATTTCCCCATTTCCCAACTACCCACAACACAGTTGCATCACCATTCCACTTCTCCATTTCAAGGTTGGCGTACTATTCCTCTCTCCATTACACGCCTCGCGCCGCGCCACTGCCACCTCCCGCACGGCTGGCGCATTGTTCCTCTCATAATTTGTGTGAACCATTGCACGACTCGCACTATGTCGTCGCCAAATCCAAAGGCAAGGGTATGCTTTCGTACTTTACTGATGGATCTTTGTCGGATTATTTTCCTCTTTAGTGATCTCATTACTAAGGAAGCTCTCATCCTACTGCACAATGACGATCGTAGGCTCTTCGAAATGGAGGCGGCCCCCAACAACAGGAACGCATAAGCCAGCCTCACAGAGAATCTTGTTCTGGAGATCCTCCGCCGCCTCCCCGCCCGCTCCTTGTTCTCCTACAAATATATCTGTTGCTCTTGGAACTGCCTCGTCTCCGACAACCTTAAGGTGTTGCCCCAGACTGTGGCTGGCTTCTTCTACGACAATGAGAATGACAATCAAAACTTCACCAGCGTCTCTGGTGTATGCCTCCCTCCTTTGAATTCTTGCCCTTCAACCCTGACAATATAGCTGTCTCAGACTACTGCAACGGCCTCATCCTATGCTGGTGCCTTGGGGTTGATGGATACCGCTATATCGTCTGCAATCAAATGAGCTAGAAGTTTAATATACTGCCACCTAGTACCCATGATGTTGGCCATTCTGTTGGTGAGGCTCGCTTGTGGTTCGATCCGACAGCCTCCTCGCACTTCCATATGATTGAGTATGTGGATATCGACGGTTTATGAGCAGGTGTGGAGATATACTCATCTGAACTGCAGCATGGATCTATAAGAAATCTGAATGGGGCAAGGATACTGATATGACATTTTATAGACAACCAAGTATGTTTCTTAACGGTTGTCTACACATTATAGGGCACTCCGGGGAGTACTCTATGATATTTGTTGTGAATATAGATGGAAACACATGGAGGAGAACTGATAGGCCTAGTGGTCTTCAACACTCCATGCATAAAGCTCAGGGTCACTTGTGTGTATGTACTGTTGCTGGTCCCAATGATTCTAAGCTTTCAATCTAGATCCTTAAAGACTATGGTACTAATAATTGGACATAGAAACATACGGTCAGCACGCGGATCCTGTTTGAAAGGATTAATATTAGATTTGGTTTCGTGGATTGGGTTGCCGAGTACACAGTGATTATAGTTCACCCAGAATGGAATATAATTTTCTTTGCTGGGGAGGATAGAACAATCATCGCATATGACATGGACCGTAGAAGAGTTCATGTCATCCCTATCCATGTCTTTCGGTATGTTAGACGTAGCGTTAAAAAAGAGTTCAACTGCATACCATTCTATCTTCCTTATGTTCTCTTGTTCTTGAAATCATTAGTAGAGCAGTAAATAAAGTTGTGTTTGATGTATCTCTCTGTCATGCATTTTAAATGGACCTTGCTTGTATATGGACATGTTAATTTCCTCAATGATGGATGTTGTCATTATTTCAGCTAAACTAGTGTGCCATCTTTGTTTTGTTTGTAAATTGAATTATTTATTTGGTACACACATGCATTACTGTGGTGTTACAATAACATTTTAACACCAATGGCTCCTCTGCTTGGCTTTTAATTAAGGGACGTGGTCACGTGTACAGTCTTCTGCTTGGCTTTTAATTTAATTTCTCACAAAAAATGTGACGCAAGACTTGATCGGATGAACTCTATTATGCGATGAATATGGAATTAGACATCAATTCTCGGTGGCGTGACAGCTCCCGTCACCGTTTCAAACACTAATTCAGCGTCAGTAGCGTGAAGAGTACTATAGTAGAACATTTATATTGATTTACGGAGTAGTTTTCTAACTAATTAGTAGTAGAACACTTATATATTGAATTATGGAGACTTTCTTAGAACACTTATATTGAAGAGTACTATAGTACAACACTTATACAGAAAATCAAAATCTAACTAATAATTCACTCTCTCATGTAAAGAGTGAATTGGTTTCCTATTCCAATTGCCTTTTCAAACAAAGTCTATAGTCCTCGCTACAAAACAGAGTCCTTTCTTCCTAGCCTTTTATAACGCCAAAGTCGCCGCCTACGCACAGAAGATCGCCGCATACCTATGTTGGTGGTAGAGGCGGCCACTTGTTGCGCCACCACGTCATTTCATGGATCACTTTCACGGCCACCTCACGACACATCCAACATCGTTTGTTGCTTAGCCGCCTACTCGTTGGTCCGCCGCCACCGCCCATGATTCTTCCTCCCTCTCAACTTGTCTTATGTACCGCCTTGCAGTGTTGTCATCGCCGGCATCATCATTATGCCTATAGAGGAATATGGCAACCAGATATGCCACCACATTGTGCCCGCCATCGGCAGCACGTGTGAGATAGTTGACGCATGGCGGGGTGCTGTGGTTTTCTGCGAATACGGTTTGTATCCTGGTGAGCAAGAAAGCCTTCAGGTTATCGACTTGGGTCAGTCCAGCAAGGAGGGCAAAGTAGTTGACAAGGTCATTTGATGACCTCGCCCTACGTCTGCACCGACCCACTGCCACGCGTCGACCGACGACGGGGTCACCACAGATGCCGCGCATGGTCGAGCACGTCACCCATAGGCTATGGAGGTCATCCATGGGCTGCTCTAAGGTTGCAGCGAGGTGGCCGGCGATCTCAATTGGCACCTCGACAGGGAGCGCCATCAGCGACATGGGGTGCCGCCTTGCCGCCAAGATTGTCGGCGTGGATGGAGGTACGGCAAGCTGAACAGCTAGATAGGCGCAGCGGCGTCACGTACATTGATTGAGGTGGAGTTTTTTTGTGAAATTTAATTTGATGGATTAAGGAGAAATTATTGTGATGAACTTGTTTCTCCATTATTAAAAGAGTATCGTCCGGCCACGTAGTGCACTGCGCCACTTGATCTTGGACATTGGACGCGATCTCGACGGCGTAGCCCACAACATCATAGTTGGGTACGACATGTTCTTACATGTGAATCACACTCCTAATTGATGACCATTGTGGTGGATGCATTTCCAATGTTTTTAACGCTTTGGGTACGCTGCTAGGCCAAGCAGCATTAAATACATGCCTTGGGAACTGAACGCTGCCAAGCGAATGGTCGCCATTGAATGGATGAGTTGGGTACACAGCGAGGCAAATCGACGGGACACATGGGCCTAGGGAAGTCAACATTGCCATGCGAATCGTCGCCATTGCTTCGTATAATAAGGGGGTGCGGTGTGTTGCTTTCTCCCCACTCTGAACTTGCAAAATTTTGCAGTTGATCTTTCTCTTTCTTTCTTCAACTGTCTCCGCAAGCATGACAAGCCACAGTGACTCTGATATCGAAAACTCATATTCAGACATTCTGAATTCGAAGAGGAGAGCGAGATCCTACTCGGCCTCTCCAATGGAGGCATCAGGTTTTGTGGTTGTGGTGAGGAAACCTTTGTGTGTCCTTTTTGCCATGGCAAGAAAGTGCCATCATGGAGTCTTCGCGAGTTGTTGTAGCACATGAATGGAAAGTCTCACAGAGGCGAGGGGATCTCTAGGCCAGAGCAGAGCTTTGGTCAAGTATATCCTAAGCAATGACGACATGGCCCACGACCGCGAGCTTAGTGGAGTTGGGGACTACGACGGCAATCAGGCGGTGAAGCCTCGTAGGTACAAGCACCACGTGGCCAATAGGGCCGACAAGGAAGCACGCAAGGAGAAGGTACTAAAGAAATAATAACTCTGTGTGATGATATTTTTTGTGATCAAACTTCTTTTAACTTTTTATAAGTTACTATGTAGTTCCTGTCACCAATCGAACTAACTATATATATATATATTTTAATTAACACAGCGGACCACGCGCCTCATGGGAAAGGACCCCTACTACAAGCTTGGTAGAAGGCCCGACGGAGGGTCATCTGCATCCCGCTGAAGCTAGTCTTGTAGTAGGATTTTATTTTATGTACTGAATTTTTAGCGTAGAATATGTATGTTTTATTTACATGAAATATGAAATGTCCTTAACTTATATATTTTTTTGGGATCTTCCTTATCTTTACTGTGATGTTTATTTTGTGTGATGGGGAAGCGGCCTTCTACGACCGGTAGTGTGATGGCAGCCCCCAAGCACCTTAGATTTCGTGACCGTATATCACGTCCGTCGTTAGGTGATATTCGTAACACGCAACCAGCACCGCTGGCAGACTTCACCGCCGCTTCCAGACGGTCAGGATGGCACTGCTATCATCAATTTCTAAGCCCGTCCAAATCTCCCGTGCATATTTCTGAAGTTTCACTCAAATTTACATTACCGTGGCCCCGACTTTAGCTTACAAAGACTGCTTCCCCACCCTGTCTGCCTTCTCCTCAGTGCTATTATTCCCCATCATCGTTGCTCACCGTCGATAATCTAGTGTTCTGCGCCGTGGCGCTAGTATGACTCACTGCCCGCACAGATCCACCAGTGACAAAGGTGGTACTCACCGCCGTGCCTGCTTAAGCTCACTGCTACAAGATCCAAACGCAAGGGTAATGCTTTCACACTTCCCTTATCCATGTTTTTTAGATTTTTATTTCCCTCTTCACTCATGTAAGTAGGAAGCAAGCTTTCATCTGATTAGTGTGTGTCTGCCGCTCTAGTAGATCCTTGTCAAGATGGAGGAGGTCCCCAACAAGATAAAGGGAGTGGGCATCCTAATAGGCCATGTCTTGGTCCTCATCCTCCGTCGCCTCACCGCCCGCTTATTGTGCAACTGCAAGTGTGTCTGCCACTCCTGGAACCACCTCAGCTCGAACGTTGTAGGGTCTCCAGTTGGCCTAGAGGGGGTGAATAGGCCTGTCAAAACAAACAATCAAACTTTTATCAAATTCACCCTATGACACTACTGCTCTAGAGGGTGGCACTGTCATGCCAGAACAGCGGCACTACCGCACCTATAAACAACGGTCACCGCACCCAAGGGGTCGGATGAGATGGAGCCCATGACCTTGGGGTCGGGCGAGACCTTTTAATACGTCTCGAGCCATCCGGGGAAGTCAGCGTGGGCGCTAACTTTCTTGTGCCATGACTCAAGTGCGGCAATGCCTCTCTTCAAGTGCGACAGTGCCGCACCATGCATGACAGCAAGGGTAATAGTGAAGTGTAGACTGTCTTGGCTGTGAATCTGAGGATGCATATGGTTGTTTGAGCACTTGGAAGCATATATTAGCTTAAGCATTGTGTCCCCCTTTATAGTACGGCTTTTCCTATACTCAAATTTAAAATATAAAAGAATTTTAACCTCCTTTGAGTTTGAAGCCATCTATATTTGTAATTGGGGGCTCCTCCGTTTCGTGTAGCATCCTCGAATATAAATTTCATGCTTGTCATCTCGATAAATCTCATTAGTTCTCTAATTGCATGGTCATTACACAAAAAACTATAATTAGGGCTTGATTGCACTTTTAGACGTCGAGTACCAAAAGGAGCCGCCCTAGATTGTTGCCGGATTCTTCTATCACACCTGAAAAGGCAAACGCCACTTCGCCAGCGTCATCGGTGAACACCCCTCCTTGTCCTTCTTGCCCTTCCCCATTCACGATGTCGTCGTCTCAGATTGCTGCAGCGACCACATCCTCTGCTGGTGTTTTGGGTGTCGCTATGTTGTCTGCAATCCGGCGACTAATAAATGGTTGCTACTGTCGGATAACCTCTGTTCTTGTGGCGAAGCTCGCTGGGGGTTCGATCCGACAGTCTCCTCGCACTTCCATGTGTTTGAATATGGGAAGATAAGGGAGGGTGAGTTCATAGGTGTGGGCATCTACTCATCTAAGAGTGCAACTTGGATCTTTAAAGAATATGAATGGGACGACGGTATTATAGTATCCACATATGCGAGAAGTGTGTTTCTTAATGATTTTATGCACTGGCTTGAGTTCTCCCAGATCGTTGCTGTTGATATGGACGGAAAGACATGGATGAAAATATAGAAGCCACGTGGTGATGCAATCTCCATTCATGAAGCCTAGGGTCAGTTGTGTTTATATACTGCTGATATTTACACTATGACTCAACTTTTAATCTAGATCCTTGAAGACTATGGGAGTAATAGATGGATAATGAAGCATACGGTGACTACACTAGAGATATTTGGACAGAATAATATTGAATTTGGTTACGAGGTTTGTGATGCAGAGTACAAAGTGATTGTAGTTCACCTTGAATGGAATTGAATTTTCCTTGTTGGGGAGGACATAACACTGCTTGCATATGACATGAACCATGGAAAAGTTCATGTCCTCCCTACATGGGTCATCCGCTGTCCTAGACCTACCTGGAGTCTATGTATCAACGGACCTCACTATCTTCCTTATGCTCCCTTGTTCATGGAGTCATTAGCAGAGCAGTAAAGGTGCATATACTGTATTTTGTTGTTAGGACATGTCTTTGTTTAGGTAGGGAGTTGTTTTGAGTCTATATATAGTTTAATTTTGGCTTGGTAAATAAACCAATGGTATGTTTAATATTATTAATTATTAATTTTGTTGCTTTGTATTGTGCAGGTTTCAGAGTCTCGGTGCTTTTGAACGATTTTCCTGCAATGGCTATGGGAGGAAGAAGAGGGGTTCCATCGTGCATTGGCTACCAAGCTGATCAAAGAGTGCCAATCTGAAGGAGCGGAGCACATCTACCTTATGTAAGTATGTAGGGAGCAAAACCTTTATTATGTTATCTATGTACCGCTTGTGTTAATTTATTAGTTGACACAATTGTTATGTTAGTGTCGAGCATTGTTATTATAACACGTACTCTTCATTGTAGACATAATGAATGATGTGTAATGATTATATCTGTATGGTATGTGTTCAGTAAGTTATTAAGGCTCAGCTGAATTAGTAAATACATTGTGAAAACTGAAAACAATCCTGCCACCGTCGGATGTACGGGTCGTTGGTTGTTTTGTCATCACCGCCGCTATTTGTCTGATGCGGCAGGGGTCATTAGTGTATCATCGCCGAATCGTTTAGTAAGCCAACACTGACTAAAGGATCATCATGGGTGGATCGTACTGCAACGCGACGATGATGATGCCTTATGACCAAGCGATTCATTTGTGGAAGCGACGGTGATGTTCGCCTTGACACAGGCGGGTCGTGCTCCAATGTGACAAAAACAATGACCTGATTACTGACGGATAATAAGCCAACACGGTGGTGTTAGTGTATACCTACACAGGCGGGTCGGGCCTCAATGCGATGGAATAAGGATCTGATCATGGACGAATCATAAGCCATGTGGCGGTGTTAGTGCATACCCACACAGGCGAGCCGTGGTCCAATGCGACCGAAGTAAGGACCTTATCATGGACGGATGATAAGCAAAAATGACGGTGTAGTGAGCATCACAGTTGGTTTCAGATAGCGACGACGATGTTTATAAATATCACTGCTGACAGTTTACCGTCGAGACCAAAATCGAATTGCGATAGGGGTTACAACGTGGCTGTGAAAGATGCGAGTTTTATAGTGAACAATAGTAGTCTCATCAAAAAGTTATGTGACACATAAGCATTGAAGTTTTAGGGCTGCTAGACATACGGAGTACAACGATAAATCTCATTAGTTCTCTAATTGCATGGTCATTATCACAAAAAACTATAATTAGGGCTTGATTGCACTTTTAGACGTCGAGTACCAAAAGGAGCCGCCCTAGATTGTTGCTGGATTCTTCTATCACACCTGAAAAGGCAAACGCCACTTCACCAGCATCATCGGTGAACACCCCTCCTTGTCCTTCTTGCCCTTCCCCATTCACGATGTCGTCGTCTCAGATTGCTGCAGCGACCACATCCTCTACTGGTGTTTTGGGTGTCGCTATGTTGTCTGCAATCCGCGCGACTAATAAATGGTTGCTACTATCGGATAACCTCTGTTCTTGTGGCGAAGCTCGCTGGGGGTTTGATCCGACAGTCTCCTCGTACTTCCATGTGTTTGAATATGGGAAGATAAGGGAGGGTGAGTTCATAGGTGTGGGCATCTACTCATCTAAGAGTGCAACTTGGATCTTTAAAGAATATGAATGGGACGACGGTATTATAGTATCCACATATGCGAGAAGTGTGTTTCTTAATGATTTTATGCACTGGCTTGAGTTCTCCCAGATCATTGCTGTTGATATGGACGGAAAGACATGGATGAAAATATAGAAGCCACGTGGTGATGCAATCTCCATTCATGAAGCCTAGGGTCAGTTGTGTTTATATACTGCTGATATTTACACTATGACTTAGCTTTTAATCTGGATCCTTGAAGACTATGGTAGTAATAGATGAATATTGAAGCATACGGTGACTATACTGGAGATATTTGGACAGAACAATATTGAATTTGGTTACGAGGTTTGTGATGCAGAGTACAAAGTGATTGTAGATCACCTTGAATGGAATTGAATTTTCCTTGTTGGGAAGGACATAACACTGCTTGCATATGACATGAACCACGAAAAAATTCATGTCCTCCCTACATGGGTCATCCGCTGTCCTATACCTACCTGGAGTCTATGTATCAACGGACCTCACTATCTTCCTTATGCTCTCTTGTTCATGGAGTCATTAGCAGAGCAGTAAAGGTGCATATGCTGTATTTTGTTGTTAGGACATGTCTTTGTTTAGGTAGGGAGTTGTTTTGAGTCTATATATAGTTTAATTTTGGCTTGGTAAATAAACCAATGGTATGTTTAATATTATTAATTATTAATTTTATTGCTTTGTATTGTGCAGGTTTCAGAGTCTCGGTGCTTTTGAACGATTTTCCTGCAATGGCTATGGGAGGAAGAAGAGGGGTTCCATCGTGCATTGGCTACCAAGCTGATCAAAGAGTGCCAATCTGAAGGAGCGGAGCACATCTACCTTACGTAAGTCTGTAGGGAGCAAAACCTTTATTATGTTATCTATGTACCGCTTGTGTTAATTTATCAGTTGACACAATTATTATGTTAGTGTCGAGCATTGTTATTATAACATGTACTCTTCATTGTAGACATAATGAATGATGTGTAATGATTATATCTGTATGGTATGTGTTCAGTAAGTTATTAAGGCTCAGCTGAATTAGTAAATACATTGTGAAAACCGAAAACAATCCTGCCACCGTCGGATGTACGGGTCGTTGGTTGTTTTGTCATCACCGCCGCTATTTGTCTGATGCGGCAGGGGTCATTAGTGTATCATCGCCGAATCGTTTAGTAAGCCAACACCGACTAAAGGATCATCATGGGTGGATCGTACTGCAACGCGACGATGATGATGCCTTATGACCAAGCGATTCATTTGTGGAAGCGACGGTGATGTTCGCCTTGACACAGGCGGGTCGTGCTCCAATGTGACGAAAACAATGACCTGATTACTGACGGATAATAAGCCAACACGGTGGTGTTAGTGTATACCTACACAGGCGGGTCGGGCCTCAATGCGATGGAATAAGGATCTGATCATGGACGAATCATAAGCCATGTGGCGGTGTTAGTGCATACCCACACAGGCGAGCCGTGGTCCAATGCGACCGAAGTAAGGACCTTATCATGGACGGATGATAAGCAAAAATGACGGTGTAGTGAGCATCATAGTTGGTTTCAGATAGTGACGACGATGTTTATAAATATCACTGCTGACAGTTTACCGTCGAGACCAAAATCGAATTGCGATAGGGGTTACAACGTGGCTGTGAAAGATGCGAGTTTTATAGTGAACAATAGTAGTCTCATCAAAAGTTATGTGACACATAAGCATTGAAGTTTTAGGGCTGCTAGACATACGGAGTACAACGATAAATCTCATTAGTTCTCTAATTGCATGGTCATTATCACAAAAAACTATAATTAGGGCTTGATTGCACTTTTAGACGTCGAGTACCAAAAGGAGCCGCCCTAGATTGTTGCTGGATTCTTCTATCACACCTGAAAAGGCAAACGCCACTTCACCAGCATCATCGGTGAACACCCCTCCTTGTCCTTCTTGCCCTTCCCCATTCACGATGTCGTCGTCTCAGATTGCTGCAGCGACCACATCCTCTACTGGTGTTTTGGGTGTCGCTATGTTGTCTGCAATCCGGCGACTAATAAATGGTTGCTACTATCGGATAACCTCTGTTCTTGTGGCGAAGCTCGCTGGGGGTTTGATTCGACAGTCTCCTCGTACTTCCATGTGTTTGAATATGGGAAGATAAGGGAGGGTGAGTTCATAGGTGTGGGCATCTACTCATCTAAGAGTGCAACTTGGATCTTTAAAGAATATGAATGGGACGACGGTATTATAGTATCCACATATGCGAGAAGTGTGTTTCTTAATGATTTTATGCACTGGCTTGAGTTCTCCCAGATCATTGCTGTTGATATGGACGGAAAGACATGGATGAAAATACAGAAGCCACGTGGTGATGCAATCTCCATTCATGAAGCCTAGGGTCAGTTGTGTTTATATACTGCTGATATTTACACTATGACTTAGCTTTTAATCTGGATCCTTGAAGACTATGGTAGTAATAGATGAATATTGAAGCATACGGTGACTATACTAGAGATATTTGGACAGAACAATATTGAATTTGGTTACGAGGTTTGTGATGCAGAGTACAAAGTGATTGTAGATCACCTTGAATGGAATTGAATTTTCCTTGTTGGGAAGGACATAACACTGCTTGCATATGACATGAACCACGAAAAAATTCATGTCCTCCCTACATGGGTCATCCGCTGTCCTATACCTACCTGGAGTCTATGTATCAACGGACCTCACTATCTTCCTTATGCTCTCTTGTTCATGGAGTCATTAGCAGAGCAGTAAAGGTGCATATGCTGTATTTTGTTGTTAGGACATGTCTTTGTTTAGGTAGGGAGTTGTTTTGAGTCTATATATAGTTTAATTTTGGCTTGGTAAATAAACCAATGGTATGTTTAATATTATTAATTATTAATTTTATTGCTTTGTATTGTGCAGGTTTCAGAGTCTCGGTGCTTTTGAACGATTTTCCTGCAATGGCTATGGGAGGAAGAAGAGGGGTTCCATCGTGCATTGGCTACCAAGCTGATCAAAGAGTGCCAATCTGAAGGAGCGGAGCACATCTACCTTACGTAAGTCTGTAGGGAGCAAAACCTTTATTATGTTATCTATGTACCGCTTGTGTTAATTTATCAGTTGACACAATTATTATGTTAGTGTCGAGCATTGTTATTATAACACGTACTCTTCATTGTAGACATAATGAATGATGTGTAATGATTATATCTGTATGGTATGTGTTCAGTAAGTTATTAAGGCTCAGCTGAATTAGTAAATACATTGTGAAAACCGGAAGTAATCCTGCCACCGTCGGATGTACGGGTCATTGGTTGTTTTGTCATCACCACCGCTATTTGTCTGATGCGGCAGGGGTCATTAGTGTATCACCGCCGAATCATTTAGTAACCCGACACCGGCTAAAGGATCATCATGGGTGGATCGTACTGCAACGCGACGATGACGATGCCTTATGACCAAGCGATTCATTTGTGGAAGCACGGTGATGTTTGCCTTGACACAGGCGGGTCGTGCTCCAATGCGACGGAAACAATGACCTGATTACTGACGGATAATAAGCCAACACGATGGTGTTAGTGTATACCTACATAGGTGGGTCGGGCCTCAATGCGACAGAATAAGGATCTGATCATGGACGAATCGTAAGCCATGTGGCGGTGTTAGTGTATACCCACACAGGCGAGCCGTGGTCCAATGCGACCGAAGTAAGGACCTTATCATGGACGGATGATAAGCAAAAATGATGGTGTAGTGAGCATCACAGTTGGTTTCAGATAGCGACGACGATGTTTATAAATATCACTGCTGACAGTTTACTGTCGAGACCAAAATCGAATTGCGATAGGGGTTACAACGTGGCTGTGAAAGATGCGAGTGTTATAGTGAACAATAGTAGTCTCATCAAAAAGTTATGTGACACATAAGCGTTGAAGTTTTAGGGCTGCTAGACATACGGAGTACAACAAAAGCCACACTTACTTTGTACTGTAACATCTTTCATCTTCTCTCCCCTCTTGCTTTTTCTCTCTCGCACAGGCTGCATGCTTTCTTTCAGCAGTTGGGCTACCACAGCTTCACCAAGCGACTACCCACAACGTAGCAAAATATCGTTGCTTGAAATTGGAGAGAGAAGGTCGAAGCATCGATTGGCACATTGGTCCCGTTCGCTTGTAGGAATTTTAGAAGAATCTGGAGAAATTTATAAGAACACGTTGGTTTAAGAGCACGATCAAGCCAGGTTTAAGAGCACGAGAACAGGGCCATTGCAACTTGTGATGCTCAAATGAAATATGTCGGCATCGATGCATGTTGGTTCCCCGATGCTTACTCCAGCCGCATGCATGCATAGAAGAGAGGAGAGCCTGCTATCATTGTTTGTTTTTCTATTATGTGGGTCCCATGTCGATGCTCACCACTGCAGCTTGCTCCATCGATGCTGAGTTATTGTGGTGGTTTTTGGACATCGATGCTTACCACTTATGCTAGTCTAATCTGATAAGCCTGCATGCATCTGTCTCTCAGCCGGTTCGCTTAGCCAACATTATTTCTCTCTCGTTATAAATTAGCATTAAACGAACTTATCAGCATAGAAATCAATCATCGAACGGACCATTTATGTGAGCTGACACTTGTGTCAGGCGGGCAAGGATGAAGACACACGCCATGCTAGAGCGTTGGCTCACCCTGGAATTTTAGCTTTCAATGTTATGACAACATATAGCATGTGAGTTGATTTCATCCCATTTGCGTTACATTTGTATATACAAACCAAACAGCACATCAATTTTATCGATCTGCTCTAAACAGAAATAATCAAGATTTGTACACGTCGGGAGGGACCATTTCTGTGGACATTTTATTTTCTTTTTTTTTAAAAATAAAACTCCTCCGTGGACATTGCACAGCAGCAGCATCAATGCACCCATGAGAAACCACCGACAACGTATTTGATTTATGCTGATGTTTATACTAAAATGTTATGAGAGAAAAACACTGAGCTGAAACGTAGATTAAACGGACAATAAAATCGTGACAGGCTCCCTCCCACTCTCCCCGTCGCGTCCTCCTCCTCACGACGGCACCACGCTCGGGGTGGGGAATCGCATTGAGCCATAGACGTCGCGTCGCGTGCCTTTTTTCTTCGACCCTATTCGCTTGGCTTATCAACCATACATTTTCAACAAAAGAACATTGTTTTTCTCTCACAAAAAATCAGCGAACAATACTTTTTAGCTTGACTTTTCAGCTAAGACAAACAGGGCCGTCGTTTCCCTGCTGCCTATCTGTCTCAGGCTGTCGCCCGGCCCCCAAAACATGAGCCTTTTACCTATGTGCCATTATAAAAGATGATCGTGGCCTACATACCACTAAAAAATTCAAACGCACCTATGTTCCACGACACATTACTTTTTTTTGCCTCCCAAGCCATTCCGTTCACCATCTGTTTGATTTTTGCTGTTTGCCAGTCCTGACACGGGGGCCCAGTCAGTGAAAACGTCCAAAATGCCCTTCTGTCAAGGCGTAAACTGCTCTCTATATTTTTTCCCATCGACATCTTCTTTCGACTGCGCGCCCCCTTCGCGATGCGCCGGTCTCCTGACTCCAGCGACCCCCATCCCGACTCCGGCGAGCCCCTCTCGACTCCAGCGAGCCCAACTCCCTTCTCCCTCTCACATCTACGATGCGCCGGGCGCGGCCCCGATGCGTCGGCGTCCGCTCGGCCAGCGTCTGCCGCCTGGCCCGAGCCCCGGCCTTGACATGCCGTCGGGCCCTAAGAAGACAGGGCGCGGTCGAGGCCTCGCTCGTAGGTCACAGCTCGCGCAGCATGGCTCCGACGACTAGTGGTCGAGCTCCCCCCAAGCAGCCAGGTCGTGTGCCGCCCGCTGAGCCTCCACTCGCACGCTCGTCGGTGACCACGTCACGCCCATGCCTTGTCAGCTCCTCCTCCTCGCCGTGCTCAGGCGGCCTTCCTCCCGCTCTGCGTGTTCCTCGCCCTCATCATCTCTGCCATCTCCACCCGCTCATGACATGCCTAGTGCGCCGCGTGGTTTCCAACCACGCCGCCGCGCTGCTGGCCTCCCCCAACGTCGTCGTCTTCGTCTTTGGGCTGTTCGTGCCCCGGGAGGCGCGCAGGGTCGGGGCGACGTGTCCTCGGCTTGAGGTGGCCTTGGCGCGCATAGGCCTGGGCTAGGTTCGACGAGTTTAGGTGGGTAGGGAGCTCGCGGCCGGCGGTGCGATGATGCGGCCCGTGCAAGGACGCATGCGGCCGTGCGCCCATCGCGCGCGCTAGTCGTGGTGGCTGGGGCAGTGGAATCGCTGGGTGCCATCGGTGGGCACGCCAACGATGGAGGCTCGAGGCAGCGAGCGGCTAGGCTCCGCCCAACCCTAACATCCACGAGGCCAGCTATGCTCCCTGGCCTCGGCGCACGGTAGAGGACGGGACAAAGACGACCCGCGGAGGAAACGAAGAAGGGCACGATCAAGAAGCAACGTGAGGGTATTTGGGACTTTTTTCAACGCAGATTGACATCGTTAGATGGAAAAAGTGGACGGAATGGCTTGGGAGACAAAAATGTAAAGTGTCATGGCACATAGATGCATTCGAACTTTTTAGTGGCACGTGGACCGCAACCATCTTTTATAATGGCACACAGATAAAAGGCTCCCAAAACATTCGGTGCCCGAGTCAACTGAGAAAATTAAGAGCCTTTTCCCTGTGTGCCATTATGAAAGATGCTCCATTCCTACATACCATCAAAAAGTTCACACGAACCCTGGTGCCATGACGCTAAACTCTTTTATCCAACATGCCATTCCGTCTCCATTCTATTTGGTTTTGACCGTTTGGCAGCTCTTAGATTTGGGACCGGGCAGAAAAAATGTCCATGTTGCCCTTTCAGTCACGGACATATGTGGAGGTTGTGTTGACCGATATTGACCGGCATCTCCCTCAGTCTCTCTCTTCTCGCTCGACTCCCTCAGTTTCCTAACCCTAGAGGTGGAGAAACCCTAGTGGTGGTGGATCCAGCGGCAGAGGCTGTAGCGGCGGCTGGGAGAGAAGACGATGAATCTCTCGTGTTTGTGGTAGCGCATGGGGTAGTGGAGCGTGGATTCACCCATGGATCCAGAGGATAGGCGTGGCATGGCAGGGATGTCTTTGTTTAGGTAGGGAGTTGTTTTGAGTCTATATATAGTTTAATTTTGGCTTGGTAAATAAACCAATGGTATGTTTAATATTATTAATTATTAATTTTGTTGCTTTGTATTGTGCAGGTTTCAGAGTCTCGGTGCTTTTGAACGATTTTCCTGCAATGGCTATGGGAGGAAGAAGAGGGGTTCCATCGTGCATTGGCTACCAAGCTGATCAAAGAGTGCCAATCTGAAGGAGCGGAGCACATCTACCTTACGTAAGTCTGTAGGGAGCAAAACCTTTATTATGTTATCTATGTACCGCTTGTGTTAATTTATCAGTTGACACAATTATTATGTTAGTGTCGAGCATTGTTATTATAACACGTACTCTTCATTGTAGACATAATGAATGATGTGTAATGATTATATCTGTATGGTATGTGTTCAGTAAGTTATTAAGGCTCAGCTGAATTAGTAAATACATTGTGAAAACCGGAAGCAATCCTGCCACCGTCGGATGTACGGGTCGTTGGTTGTTTTGTCATCACCGCCGCTATTTGTCTGATGCGGCAGGGGTCATTAGTGTATCACCGCCGAATCGTTTAGTAACCCGACACCGACTAAAGGATCATCATGGGTGGATCGTACTGCAACGCGACGATGACGATGCCTTATGACCAAGCGATTCATTTGTGGAAGCGACGGTGATGTTCGCCTTGACACAGGCGGGTCGTGCTCCAATGCGACAGAAACAATGACCTGATTACTGACGGATAATAAGCCAACACTGATGGTGTTAGTGTATACCTACACAGGCGGGTCGGGCCTCAATGCGACGGAATAAGGATCTGATCATGGACGAATCATAAGCCATGTGGCGGTGTTAGTGCATACCCACACAGGCGAGCCGTGGTCCAATGCGACCGAAGTAAGGACCTTATCATGGACGGATGATAAGCAAAAATGATGGTGTAGTGAGCATCACAGTTGGTTTCAGATAGCGACGACGATGTTTATAAATATCACTGCTGACAGTTTACTGTCGAGACCAAAATCGAATTGCGATAGGGGTTACAACGTGGCTGTGAAAGATGCGAGTGTTATAGTGAACAATAGTAGTCTCATCAAAAAGTTATGTGACACATAAGCGTTGAAGTTTTAGGGCTGCTAGACATACGGAGTACAACGAAAGCCACACTTACTTTGTACTGTAACATCTTTCATCTTCTCTCCCCTCTTGCTTTTTCTCTCTCGCACAGGCTGCATGCTTTCTTTCAGCAGTTGGGCTACCACAGCTTCACCAAGCGACTACCCACAACGTAGCAAAATATCGTTGCTTGAAATTGGAGAGAGAAGGTCGAAGCATCGATTAGGCACATTGGTCCCAGTTCGCTTGTAGGAATTTTAGAAGAATCTGGAGAAATTTATAAGAGAAAAATACTATTCCGAATGAAAAAAGAGCACGATCAAGCCAGGTTTAAGAGCACGCGAACAGGGCCATTGCAACTTGTGATGCTCAAATGAAATATGTCGGCATCGATGCATGTTGGTTCCCCGATGCTTACTCCAGCCGCATGCATGCATAGAAGAGAGGAGAGCCTGCTATCATTGTTTGTTTTTCTATTATGTGGGTCCCATGTCGATGCTCACCACTGCAGCTTGCTCCATCGATGCTGAGTTATTGCTGGTGGTTTTTGGACATCGATGCTTACCACTTATGCTAGTCTAATATGATAAGCCTGCATGCATCTGTCTCTCAGCCGGTTCGCTTAGCCAACAGTATTTCTCTCTTCGTTATAAATTAGCATTAAACGAACTTATCAGCATAGAAATCAATTATCGAATGGACCATTTATGTGAGCTGACACTTGTGTCAGGCAGGCAAGGATGAAGACACACTGCCATGCTAGAGCGTTGGCTCAGCCCTGGAATTTTAGCTTTCAATGTTACTGACAACATATAGCATGTGAGTTGATTTCATCCCATTTGCGTTACATTTGTATATACAAACCAAACAGCACATCAATTTTATCGATCTGCTCTAAACAGAAATAATCAAGATTTGTACACGTCGGGAGGGACCATTTCTGTGGACATTTTATTTTCTTTTTTTTAAAATAAAACTCCTCCGTGGACATTGCACAGCAGCAGCATCAATGCACCCATGAGAAACCACCGACAACGTATTTGACTTATGCTGATGTTTATACTAAAATGTTATGAGAGAAAAACACTGAGCTGAAACGTAGATTAAACGGACAATAAAATCGTGACAGGCTCCCTCCCACTCTCCCCGTCGCGTCCTCCTCCTCACGACGGCACCACGCTCGGGGTGGGGAATCGCATTGAGCCATAGACGTCGCGTCGCGTGCCTTTTTTCTTCGACCCTATTCGCTTGGCTTATCAACCATACATTTTCAACAAAAGAACATTGTTTTTCTCTCACAAAAAATCAGCGAACAATACTTTTTAGCTTGACTTTTCAGCTAAGACAAACAGGGCCGTCGTTTCCCCTGCTGCCTATCTGTCTCAGGCTGTCGCCCGGCCCCCAAAACATGAGCCTTTTACCTATGTGCCATTATAAAAGATGATCGTGGCCTACATACCACTAAAAAATTCAAACGCACCTATGTTCCACGACACATTACTTTTTTTTGCCTCCCAAGCCATTCCGTTCACCATCTGTTTGATTTTTGCTGTTTGCCAGTCCTGACACGGGGGCCCAGTCAGTGAAAACGTCCAAAATGCCCTTCTGTCAAGGCGTAAACTGCTCTCTATATTTTTTTCCCATCGACATCTTCTTTCGACTGCGCGCCCCCTTTCGCGATGCGCCGGTCTCCTGACTCCAGGCGACCCCCATCCCGACTCCGGCGAGCCCCTCTCGACTCCAGCGAGCCCAACTCCCTTCTCCCTCTCACATCTACGATGCGCCGGGCAGCGGCCCCGATGCGTCGGCAGTCCGCTCGGGCCAGCGTCTGCCGCCTGGCCCGAGCCCCGGCCTTGACATGCCGTCGGGCCCTAAGAAGACAGGGCGCTGGTCGAGGCCTCGCTCGCTAGGTCACAGCTCGCGCAGCATGGCTCCGACGACTAGTGGTCGAGCTCCCCCCAAGCAGCCAGGTCGTGTGCCGCCCGCTGAGCCTCCACTCGCACGCTCGTCGGTGACCACGTCACGCCCATGCCTTGTCAGCTCCTCCTCCTCGCCGTGCTCAGGCGGCCTTCCTCCCGCTCTGCGTGTTCCTCGCCCTCATCATCTCTGCCATCTCCACCCGCTCATGACATGCCTAGTGCGCCGCGTGGTTTCCAACCACGCCGCCGCGCTGCTGGCCTCCCCCAACGTCGTCGTCTTCGTCTTTGGGCTGTTCGTGCCCCGGGAGGCGCGCAGGGTCGGGGCGACGTGTCCTCGGCTTGAGGTGGCCTTGGCGCGCATAGGCCTGGGCTAGGTTCGACGAGTTTAGGTGGGTAGGGAGCTC
>NW_027096325.1:0-60000 GCF_019320115.1 Miscanthus floridulus
CCTCGCCTCCATCTCCTCCCGTTGCTTCATTTCTGCTTCCACCCGGGCCTATAACATTTCATCCCAATGTTACAATACAAAGCTGAAGTATGTAACAATCAACGAACGATGAATAAATAAGAAATAACCTGGAGAGTCTCCATCTGAAACTGTGTAGTGGTTGGCCGTGGGCGTATCGCCGGGCTCGAGCTCGTGCTCCTTGCTCGGATCTGGGAGAGAGTGGGAGTAGAGGCCGTGTCGAGTGTACTGTCGCCAATCCAGTACCGGCCATGCTTCTTGCCTCCTCCCACCCTCATCACTATTTCTCCATCAAGATCCTCGGTGCTCGGATCGAACTGTGGCCCATGAACTAGCCTTGCCATCATCGTGTAGTCACTGACGCGGCTGTGGATGCTGGGATCGTTGTACGCCTCGGGCAGGTCCGGGTTGAAGTCGATGTTTTCCGTTGCCTTGCCCTTTTTGGACAGAACCCATGCCTTGAACTGGGAGCAAGGCTGGCCCTCATGTTACGACGACTGCGGCAAAAATGCAAAATGATTAGAAATTATGCAGAATTGAGCGTTAGAATAAAGAAATGAATTTGTGTACCCATTTTTCCCTGTATTCATCGAGGCTCAGGCTGCCTTGATGGTGTGATGCACGTGGCATCAGCAAACGCCGGTCCCGGCAAGCGTTGTGCGTCTCCACCCACTCGGGCTCCACCCACTTGTCCACCATGTATTCCCAGCACTGGGCATGCTGGGCGCACCAGTACGGAGGCACCTACGTGATCAAGTGTATGACATATGAAAAAAATGAAATTAAGCGTAATTAATCTCATAAAAAGTAGGTATTAATGTTCTATATGTACATGCAAGAATTGTTCCTTGGTCAGGTTCATTGTTCTTGCCTCTTCTTTTTTAACCTTCATCCGTCTGTAATGAGCATAGTAGTCGATGATGGCCTGGACGCGCGCCTCGTAGTGCATGTCCTTCACGAGCTTCTTGGCGGCTTCTTCACAGATGGAGGCCGCCTTGGCCTCGTACCCCTCCTGGCATCTGTAGAAGTCCTGCATATAGACACGATGTATACAGTCATTACTTCAAGAATGTCCAGTGAATGTGATGTATTGAGCAATGTAGCGCGAGGAATACTTACCCACAGCTCGCCCTTCACCCGCTCCGCCTTGTTGGGGAATACCCTGCCGTCACGATCAGCGGTGTCGAGGGCGGCAACATAGTGGTCCCACGTGTAGGCCGGCTGCAGCTCTTCGCGGAACTGCACTAAGCCAGGAAAGTTTTGCCCGCACAAAAGGCCAAGGATGTCGTTGACCTTGCGGTTGTGATCACCCCCACTGACCTTAATCCAACCCCTGCTCAATTGATTAAGATAAATTATTAGTTTTCATTGTAATTTTTAACATATGAAACGAAAAATTATTGAGAACATCTAAAGTTACTTACTTTTTCCCAGAGGGTCGAACCATCGGGCATCTCTCAAGAGGTATCGGTCGCCTCGGGAGGGTCGAGGGGCCTCGCAACCAGACCTCGGAACCCAGTGCCTCCTCCACCTGCTCCTGCTCCTCCTATACCTCCTCCTCGTCAGCAGAGGCGTGCACGGAAGGTAGCTCCTCCTCGTCAGCAGAGGCGTGCGTGGAAGGTAGCTCCTCAGACGACGACGAGGGAGCTGTAGGCGACGGGGGCCTCGCCCCTTTACCCTTCCCTTTACCCCTCCCTTTACCTTGCCCTCCACCCTTGCCTCGACCCCTCCCTGAAGCTGACCCTGAAGCTCTGCTCTTTCCGTAAAGCGCCGCGATCTTCCTCGTACCGCCCACCATTGTTCAATCACCTACAATTAAAAAGAGTAAACCAATCAGCACAGATAAACAAAACATACTTAGAAAGTTATGACAAATAATAAATAAATTAGTACGACTCATACATGTATTAGAAATAATCATCATGATCGGGATTAGCTAGATCATAAGTCTCATCATCACTATCACGCGTGTCGATAGAATCATGATCGGGAATGTCGTCATCACTGTCATTGCCTAAATGTAATCGCTGAAGTAATTCTAAGTCCTTCACATTCTGAACCTCGTCTCCAGCGTCCTCGTCAGCAACCCTTTCATTGTCTACTTCCATTCTGATCGCTTAGGTTAAGTCTATCTCAAAACTCCCTTCGAGCCCATCTTCTTGGAAGAACTCTCCGTCATATGTGTTGGGGTCTATGTTGTAATCCTCATTGTTTGGTACAGGTAGTTTACCATGTGGCGATACCTTGTACACAACATCCCAACCCTTAAGACGGTCGTCGGATTGGCACGAGTATGAGAGATAATAAACTTGCGTGGCCTGTTGAGCCACAATATAGACATCGTCTCCTGGTAAGACGGACGATTGTCGAATTTCGACTAGCCCAAGATTAGGGGTCCGTCTCACTACTGATGGATCAAACCAATGGCATTTGAATATGACGGGATTAAGAGGTTTGCAGCCATGAAACGTGAGTTCGTATATTTCTTCAAGTCTTCCGTAGTACTCGACCCCATCAATGCCCGGCGTAAAAACTCCGGTATTTGTGGTTCTTTGATTGAGCCGACTCTGCTCGTGGCTTGTTGTGTGAAAGCGATAGCCATTCACGTCATAACCGGTAAAGGACTTGACCCTATAGGCATAGCCATTGGCAACCTGTCTCAACTCGGCACTCATAGACGCATTAGTTTGGCCTTGCAAGTTCAAGCAGGGTGGTTCATTATATTATTCGCATGTACAAGCATCTTGTAATGTCAAACTAAGTACGAGCTAAATTGGACTATACCTTCTATTTGAACCAAGAAATGAAATCGGGCATTCCATTTCCCTCACCCTCTCTGAGAAGGGTCTCAGCTTCCTGCGGGGTAGGTTCCCTTGATTCACGCTAGAATTGACGATGAAATTCCCTGTACCAACGAGAAACATGGGAGTTGGACACAGAATAGTGACTACTTGAGAACAAGTTTGCTGAGAACTTACAGCATGTACGGCTCCACTTCGGATAGGTTGATCAACACATACAGCATGATAGCGCGCCACTCTTCATGTTTCAAGATCTTGGTGGTTGAACCACTTGCACTTCTGAGTTGCCGTCAGAAAATGCTAAGGCTCGATTCATCTTCGCCGGCATTGTAACGAGTGGGTGGATTATGCACGCTAGGAAGGTTGTTAGCATAGTATTTTGTTGTGAAGTTTGAAACCTCCTCCAGAATGTATGCCTCTGCAATGGATGCTTCAATTTTGCATTTGTTTTTACATTTAGTTCGAAGAACCTTTTGACATCTCTCAATTGAATAGCACCAACGGCCCTGCACAGGCCCCCCCATTCGTGCTTCATACGGGAGGTGCAGAATCATATGCTGCATCGGATTGAAGAAGCCGGGTGGAAAAACCTTCTCCAACTTACAGAGCAACATAGGCGCCATTTTTTTCATTTCTGCAACCACTGTACGTGATAACTCCTTGGCACAAAGCTGGTGGAAGAAATTGCTCAACTCCGCTAGCACCTGCCAGACATGCTCAGGGACATAGCCTCGAACCATCACCAGAAGTAGGCGCTCAAGCCATATGTGGTAATCATGACTCTTGAGCCCGTTGACTCGCATAGTAGCTAAGTTCACCCCCCTCTTCAGATTCGCTGCATACCCATTAGGGAACATTAATGTTTGGAACCATTCTAGTACCTCCCTCCCTTGGGCCCTCGTCAGGACGAAATCGGCCTCAGGCTTTCTCCATGATTTGCCAGCTTTGGGAGGCGCCATGTCCAGCTTTGGTCTGTCGCATAACGTCGCTTGATCCACTCTAGCCTTAACGTTATCCTTTGTCTTATTAGGAATGTCCATGATTGTACCAAAAATTGCCTCAACGATATTCTTTTCAGTGTGCATTACATCAATGTTATGTGGAAGAAGAAGATCATCAAAATAGGGGAGCTTCCACAAGCACGACTTCTGAGTCCAGGCATGTTGCTCGCCATATCCCACAAAACCACCTTCTTGTTTATTGACCTCGAGAGCGTCTAACTGAGCACGAACCGTGGCTCCTGTCATCATCTGCGGTTCAGGGTCTTTAACTACGACACCTTTTGTAAAGTTCTTGATGTCTAGTCTGAATGGATGGTCAGGAGGGAGGAATTGTCGATGTTTGTCGAACGAAGAATACTTGCCACCCTTCGTCAACCAAATGAACATCAGAGAAGCCTTGCATACCGAGCATGGGAACCTCCCATGAACACACCAGCAGTAGAAAATCCCATATGCCGGCAAGTCATGCAGGGAGTACTGGTACCAAACATGCATCTTGAAGTTTGTCTTTGTAGCTCGGTCGTATGTCCATACCCCTTCCTCCCAAGCACGGAGCAAATCATCAATCAGAGGCTCCATGTACACACTCATATTATTCCCCGGGTGTTCTGGAATTATCAACGACAAAAATATGTTCTGTCGTTGAAAGAGGACGCCGGGGGGGAGATTGAGGGGGATAACGAACATGGGCCAACAGGTGTACGGGGCAGCCGCCATTCCATAAGGATTGAACCCATCTGTTGCCAGCGCAACACGTACATTACGAGCCTCTAGAGCTTTCTCACGATGAATCTCATCAAACCTTGTCCAGGCTTCACCATCGGATGGGTGTACCATCTTCTCAGGATTGTATCGACATCCATTTTTATGCCATGTCATCTGTTTCATGGATTCCTCAGTCATGTAAAGCCGTTGGATCCTCGGTATGAAAGGAAGGTACCGTAGGATCTTCACGGGGATTGCGAGCTGCCTCTTCTGACCATCACCAGAGTCTACCTCCAGGAACCTAGATGATTCACACTTCACACAGTACTTTTCTTTCGCATACTCTTTCCTAAATAAGATGCACCCCTTCGAACAAGCATGTATCTGCTCGTTTGGCATCTTAAGTGCACGAAGGAGTTTCTGTGCCTCATACATGCTCTTTGGCAAGATGTGACCATCCGGGAGCAGGCTTCCAACAACTGTGAGCATAACATCGAAGGCGTCTCAACTCAAGCTAAACTGGGACTTCACGGCCATTAGGCGTGCAATGGCATCCAGTTGAGAAACCTTGGAATACCCGTGAAGGGGTTGCTGTGCCACAGACAACATGTCGTAATACGCCTTTGCGGTAGCCTCTGGCTCCTCCTCCCTACGTCCTTCATTGAAGTGTGCTTCATGATAGTCATTTAACATGTCTCCTACCCCGGCATCCCCATCATATTCCTCGATGCGTTGTCTCACGACCTCGTCTCTCCCACGATCGGCTTCACCATGGTAGATCCACCTGGTATAGTTTGCCGTAAATCCATTCTTGCAAAGATGTTTACCCATGACCAGCTTGGTTTGCCGACGCGTGTTTGCACATTTGCTGCAGGGACACCAAGTGACACTAGCTCCTTTAAACCTTGCAAATGCCCGTTCCAAGAAAGCATCGGTCTTGTCAATCCATTCTTCGGTCCACGAACTATGACTAGAGCGGCCCGTGTACATCCACTCACGGTCATTCATCCTCTAGCATATCAGCGAGTAATATAAAAAATCATGTTGCATCTACACGTTCCTATACTATCTAATAGGTGAAGATAGGTCCTAATCCCACCTGAGGATGTATAGATGGGGTTAGTTTCCATGCTCTACTCCTATCTGAGACATAATTTCGGCAGCACCTCCCGGCTGTTGTCCAAATACACGTCCTGAAAGGGAGATTGTGTATCCGGAGAACAACAGGGAGATGATGCCGAAACTCTATCACGGATCGGAGTAGAGCATGGAAACTAACAACATCTGCACATCCTCGGGCTGTCCAAAAAACGTGGACAATTCGAAATAGATACAGTTATAGATATGCAAAGATCTGCATATTTCCAACCGTATCTTTTTCGAACGGGAGAGGCCTAACTAGGTTACGTGATATACGAACATGATACGGAAAGAATGGTCTTTTATGCCTCACCTTGCTGTCCTGCAAAGTGACGAATCGAGGACGTTGCAATAGCCTCTCCTGCAATAAAAGGAACATAATAGTGTCAAATCTAAATTTTGGCAGCACCTCCCCTGCACGGGGAGGTTTCCAAAACCTACAACAAATAAAACGGCACGATGGCCGACAACCACATACACTCGGCAACAAACGGCACGATAGCCGACAACCACATACACATCTTATACCTTGCAAAACGACGGCAAGTTGTGGGGGTGGCGGGAGGGCAAGGCGGAACCAGACGGCAGGGTGGGGCAGGGAGCGGCGGCAAAAACCTGTAAGTTGAAGATAATAGAGAGCCAAATGCATCGGGTCAATAAGTGTATAGCGAGATCATTAAAAGAATGGCAATCATTGGCATGGAAAGTCTCCAAATTATGAGACGTTATGAGACACAGACAATACATAGACAAATCTGTCAAATTCAACATTAACAAATCAGACACCCAATAACGGTTTTCCAAACCCAACATCCAATAGCAGGGAAGAAAGAAATAATAGCTGTTGAAGGTGTCCGTCCATCGTGCGCAGAAGCCCGCGCGATTCGCGGGGAATTTCTTTTTCGTTTCCTTTCCTCACCTGCACGGCTGCACTGCACTGCATGCCTCACCTGCTGCAGCTGAGCAGCAGTACACACTCCACTGCCCACTCCAGAATCGGCTTCTGCTATATCAGTGCCCTTTTTAACTTTACCTTTGCTCTTTTACCCTCTTCCTTCCTTTTTTTTCTCCCCAGTTCATCCCAGGGTTCTGTTTTCTTTTTAGTTTGAACCATCAGACACTCTGCGTCTTTCACGTTGCATGTTTTCTTTTTTGTTCTCCCATACAGTATCTCATTCATTTGTGAAATGAAGCAGGATGGTCCGGTTCATGAATCTATCCACCTTGGTCAGTGGTGAGAAATGAAACTAAGGTTAGTTAGATACTAGAAGAAAAGAAAAAGTGGTTGGCTGCTTTGGTGCGTAACTGGCTGGCTGGATCTTGTTTGCAAAGGCAGGCCAAAGGTTGACGACCTGGAGTATGAGGCAATGAGTGGCACCTCAGTACCTCAATCCTCAGAGGATGGCCATGGCGCGAGTGGGGTAGCTTTTGCGCATGATTGAGAGGAGCTGGAGGGGAAGGGGAGACCACTGCAGGTGCGGGGTGTCAGGACCGGGGAGCATCTAATGCTGCTGACAGCACTGCATGCAGACTGTGTAGTACAACTATACATACAGCCTCTCTAGTACAGTGCTGTATATTGGCACAGTATCATACACGTACTGATGATTCTTTAAGATGCATTAAGATTGGTTCTTAGTCTCACTGAAGACTTAAGCAGCTAGCTGCGCTGTGTATGTGAAGTCTGGAATCCAGGAAAATCAAAGAGAAATTCATCTTCTTTTCTTAATTCTTTTTTACTTAAAGAAAAGGACTGTATGTATGCATGTAAAGAACAATGTAGTTACCAGTTTATTAAAAATATTGACAATGACACTTCAAACTTAGATGGACTTATATTTGATCAAACAAAGTGCTATTTATGTAGCAACTGGTAATTCCAACATCTCATCTGTGTTCTGAACTTCCACATGCCTCCTGGAAAGGATATATCACCTATCTAGTGTATCACGCATGCAGCCATGGATCTCCACCAACTAGCTACATTAAATTTTTTTAACAAAAAAAAACTATTCAGACAACCCCCAGCAGCATGAGAATGATGGGAAAGGAAAACACCGTACATGTGCACCATTGATCAAAGTAATTTTTCATAGTTGTCTAGTTACCAAACACTCAACAGAATGTAATTTCCTAATGACCCTGCTGTTCTTTTGCCCAGTTGAAACTTCCAGAGAACTCAACATTTGTGAAACTGCAGATGATTACTGGGCAGCCTATGACAGGGATTCCCAGGTGAGTAAATGGCGGTACAATCATATATGCAGAGTACCAAAAGAACTAGTAGTAATCTAGCTTTCTACATTTCTACAGAGCAACCTGGCTGCAAATGCGTCAACATTCCCATCAGGAGAGTAACGGCCTTGGCAGACTATGTGCATGGGAAAGGGCTCAAACTAGGGATCTACAGTGATGCAGGGTAATCCTACTTATAGTAACAAAAGAACAGACACAAAGTCACAGAAAAATGTTCATCAAGATGCTTAAACTAGAAAAATGATCGTCACAGAAAAACGTTCGTCTCTGTTCTATCCCTAATCTCCAAATAGTTATGGAAGCGAAGGAATGCAGTTATCAATCCAAAGCTAGACTAAATATTGTTAAATCCTTGGCGGCGCATTTAGAAAATCTTACCGGGGCGGGCGGAGCGGTGGCGGGATGCCCCGGGGGCGGGGCGGGGCTCCAGGGGAGGGGAGGAGGTGGTGGGGCGGGGAAACGAGGACGGGCGGACGCTGGGGGCGACAAGCGAAGGGGGGCAGGGGTGAAGGTGGGAGGGGCGGGGAGCGAGGGCGGGCGGGAGCGACGGGGGCGGGCGGCGCCGGTGGGCGGGGCGGGGCACCGAGGGCGGGCGGCGGCCGGTGGCGGGGCGCGTTTGGGCGGGGAGGCGGCGGGCGGGGTGGCGGCGTGCGGTGCGGGGTGTGTGTGAACTGTGAAGGGCCAGGCGCGGTGGGGCGGGGGTATATGAACGCATATGCCGAGTGCCAAGATCTAGAGCACTCGGCATTATTTTTTTTTAATTTTTCATTACGGGCCGATATTGTGCAGTGGGGCCGGTCGACGAAGTTATCGAGTGTCCTTTATATGACACTCGGCAACTGTTCTTTTCGCCGAGGTCAGGTACACAACACTCGGCAAAATAAATCTATATTTTGCCGGTGTGCCAAGATCTGGGCACTCGGCCATTATTTTTTTTAATGTTCCATTACGGGCCCGGTACTGTCTAGTGGGGGCCGGTCGACAAAGTTGCCGAGTGTCCCTTATATGACACTCGGCAACTGTTCTTTTCGCCAAGTGTCAGGTACAAACACTCGGCAAAATAAATCGATATTTCATGCTCCACCGTCCTACTTCTTCGTAGCGTGTTCTACTAAATTTGTTACGATGTAAATTTGTTCAACAATGCATATTTGATTTTTCTACGAATATTAATCCATTATTACAGTTATAGCTCAAATTCAATATATATAATTAAAATTCTATAATTGCAGTTAATAAATTAAAATTATCAACTGATCTGAAAAATTACCAAAATTTGACGTGGAATCACTACGGGAAACGGTGAGAATGCCGAGTGCTTTCTGTTTGCCGAGTGCATTATATCGAGCACTCGGCAAACATAACATTTGCCGAGTGTATACTCCAAGACACTCGGCATACTATTACACTCGGCATATCTATTATTTACCGAGTGTCAACACTCGGCCTCTAGGGGACACTCGGCAATAACCACCACGTGACCCGCCCGTGCGCCGTTCTACCGGGTGGCGTGCCGGCCGTTAGTACTTCGCCGAGTGTCCGTTAGAGACACTCGGCGAAGTATTGATTTGCCGAGTGTTTTATTCCGGCACTCGGCGAAGTGTATGGGTTTGCCGAGTGTTTATGGAGACACTCGGCGAATGAAAAACAATTTTTCCCCCCTCGGCCCTCCACAATTTTTCTACTCCCCACATACGACATTTTGTACTGCATGTTAAAATTTGGTCTATTTCTTGGTCTGTTTGCTATATTTAGTGAATTAATTTCATTTTGAGTAATTTATTGATTTAAACGAAATTTGAACTGCAAGTGATTGAAATAATAGAATAAAATGAGTGGAAAAATCATATTCATGTCATTGAATCCGGATTGATGTCTCATACAGGAAATGAAAAGAAATTTCGAACATTTTGTTCAGGAAACACGACCACGAACGTGTGTTCGAATGATTTTAAAATTCTACCAAAACCAAACGAAGTCTGAAAATCACGAGATTTGTCAAGATGTCATGATATCATATGTGGAGGCTGTGGTAAAAAATTGAGAATGTTTCGCATAATTTGTGACGTATGATGCTTACAAACGGAAGCATCTTCGGAGAAAATTCGTAGAACTTAGAAGGATCCGATAAGATTTAGAGTCCAAGTGACATTTTAATTGGGTTTGAGTTCAAATTTTTTTGTATAGGCAATACACAACATAGATTAGTTCATGTCAAATTTTGACAAATTAATGGATCCGTTTGATATTTTTTATTTATTAATTGCAATTATAGAATTTTAGTTGATATAAATTAATTTTGAGCTATAACTGCATGAAATAATGAAATAATATTAGTAGAAAAAACAAATATGCATTTTGAGTGAATTTGACAAGTTTTTTTTCAAAATATATAGGAAAAAAGTTACTAAAAGAAGCTATTAAAGGTATACATAAAATATTAGCGTAGTTTGCCGAGTGTTTCTATATAACACTCGGTAAAGTATCTCTTTGCCGAGTGTCTTGTAGAAAACACTCGGCAAAGTCTTGGTGCAGGCCCACTGCCGCGCGAGTAGACCCTTTGAAAAAATAAAAAAAAATAAAAAAGGAGCTATGCCGAGTGCCAGATCGCGGGCACTCGGCATACCCCCTAACAGTTAACCCGGCGCTTCCCCGCACGCCACACACACGCACACAACGCACACACGCCACAGACACACGCCGCGACCACGCGACCCCGTCCCGCCGGCGTGCCCGCCGCCTCCCCCCGCCGGCGTCCCCGCCCCCGCTCCATCCCCCGGCGGCGCCCTCATTTCACTGCACGCCACACACACGCACACAACGCACAAACGCCACAGACACACGCCGCGACCACGCGACCCCGTCCCGCCGGCGTGCCCGCCGCCTCCCCCCGCCGGCGTCCCCGCCCCCGCTCCATCCCCCGGCGGCGCCCTCCCGGTCCTCGGCGTCGCCCTCCCGGCCCCGGCGCGCCACGCCCGCGGCGGCTCCACCCGGCGGCGCCACCGCCCCCCCCCCACACACACCGGCGGCGTGGCCGCGCCCCTCGGCGTCGCCCTCCGGGCCCCGGCGCGCCACGCCCGCGGCGGCTCCACCCGGTGGCACCACCCCCCCCCACACCGACGGCGCCCGCGGCGGCGAGGCCACCGAGCGGAGCGGGAATCGGAACGGAATCGAGTCGAATTCGTCCTCACCTTCTCGTCGTTGCTGGTAAGGAAGCCCTAACGTTGCTTGATTAAAGAACTAGGACACTGTTTGGCCCAATCGAGCCAATCGAGAAATTCCTGTAATTCCTTGTCGGGATGGGTTATCTGACCCAATCGAGCCCCACTAGCTGCTGGATTGGTTCTTGATTTTCAATACATGAATTTCTGCCGATCGATAGGCCGATAGCTACACTGCATTCTTGTTTGGTGGTTAGATTCGTGAGAGCAGCCGTTTCTGGCTTTCTGTTTGCTGAACCCTTTCCAGGGTTGAATATTTGATGTGAAAGTGATTAAAGAACTAGGACACTGTTTGGCCAGTTAAAGGGCTTACTTTTAGAGATGCTTCATTTTTTTTTCTCTTGTTTGTAAGAACACACACTTGTTTTCTGTACCTGATACATAGACTGATAGACACGTGAATGCAGACAAAACTGTGAAGATTTCTCCTCTTATGGAAAACTGTGAAGATTTCTTCTCTTATGGTTTGGGGCTTTTTAAGTGAGAAAGAACTAGCAAAAAAAAAAAAAGGAAAGAAAGAAAGAAGACAATTCACATCTACTGTGCCGATCCATTTTAAACCACATCTACTGTGGTCATCAATTTTGAATGATGACTATGTGGCCATCAATTTTGAATGATGACTGGAGATAATGTACAGTACTTAGAAGTTTCACTAGTTGGGTTACAAAGTGGAAAGCTTAAAATTCAAAGTCAAAAGTCTGATTTGTCTAACTTAATGTTTGAAATTCTGAGAAACTTATAAAAAAAATTAAATAAAGTTGAATGTATCCCTGCTTGTTAAAGCATTATAAGTAGACTTAACAGAAAATTTCTGATTTTTTTCTAATGTCCAAATGATCTTATCAGGTTCATTTACCAGAATAAAAGGTGAAGCATCACACCAAATTTCCTCCCATCTACTTCTTAATTCTACAGGAAGCCATCTTCTAAATGTAACTTGAACTTCTCCACTTTTAATTCTCTCAACAGAGGCATCTTTGCATTCACATAGCTCAAAGAGAATAGGTTCAGTAGTACACAGTGCCTGAGGATACAGCCATCTATCTTTCCAGAATCTAGTTTGACGCCCATTTTTAATGCATATTTCTCTCCCTAGTAAATAAACATCTTTGATTTTCAACAGATCATACCAAATAGGAGAATCAGTCAACTTGTGAGAAACACTAAAGATACTGTCCTTCCTCAAATACTTATGTTTGATAATTGTTTGCCATAAACCCTCTTCTCTTTCTAGTTTTCACCACCATTTGCATAAAAGACTGATATTCATTTTCCTCAAGTTCTTAATCCCAAGCCACCTTTTTTCTTGCTTTTACATATCCAGCCATCATTTCATACATGTACAGTAGAAATTTCATATTAACAGCTCCTTCCATTTCATGCTTAAGACATATGATTGTGTCATCTGCATATTGCAAGATGGCCACACCATGAGGAATAATGTGTTCTATCAGTGAACACTCCATTTTGCTGTGCTTTGATGACCATTCTAGTTAAACAATCAGCTACTAGATTGAAAAGGATGGGTGATAGGGGGTCCCCTTGTCTTACACCTTTGTCTGTTTAAAGTTCTGAGAAACTTATAAAATATTGACATTAGGTAGTAGGATGTCTATAGAGGTGATATGACTTTTTTTTAGAAATTAGAAAAGGATAAACCATGAATTATTTGCTTTCTTGTGAGCTATATGTGGTTGTCGGCCATCGTGCCGTTCTGGTTGGTGTGGATGTGGTTGTCGGCCATCGTGCCGTTATATTTGATGCAGGTTTTGGAAACCTCCCCGTGCAGGGGAGGTGCTGCCAAAATTTTGACTTGACACTACTATATGTTCATTTTGTTGCAGGAGAGACTCACAAGGACCGTCCTTGACTCGTCACTTTGCCGGATAGCAAGGTGAGGCATCATACACCTCTCTTTTCATTTGATGTTCATATATCACGTAACCTAGTTAGGCGTCTCCCGTTCGAAAGAGATACGGTTGGAAATATGCAAATTTTTGCATATATATAACCGTATCTGTTTCGAATTGTCCACGTTTTTTGGACAGCCCGAGGATGTGTAGCGGGTTTAGTTTCCATGGTCTACTCCGATCCGAGATAGAGTTTCGGCAGCACCTCCCTGTTGTTCTCCGAATACACAATCTCCCTTCCGGGACGTGTATTTGGAGAACAGCGGGGAGGTGATGCCGAAATTCTATCTTAGATCGGAGTAGAGCATGGAAACTAAACCCACTACATATCCTCGGGTGGGATTAGGACCTATCTTTACCTAATAGACATTATAGGAACGTGTAGATGCAACGTGATTTTATATATTACTCGCTGATATGCTAGAGGATGGATGACCGTGAGTGGATGTACACGGGCCGCTCTAGTCAGAATTCGTTGACCAATGAATGGATCGACAAGACGGATGCTTTCTTGGAACGGGCGTTTGCAATTGTCAAAGGAGCTAGATCGACTTGGTGTCCATGTAGCAAATGTGGAAACATGCGTCGGCAAACCAAGCTAGACATGGGCAAACATCTTGTGAAGAATGGATTTACGTCAGACTACACCAGGTGGACCTACCATGGTGAAGCTGATCGTGGGAGAGACGAGGTCTTGAGACAACGCATCGAGGAATATGATGATGATGCCGGAGTGGGAGACATGTTAAATGACTACCATGAAGCACACTTCGATGAAGCAAGTAGGGAGGAGGAGCCAGAGGCTACCGCAAAGGCGTATTATGACATGTTGTCTGCGGCACAGCAACCCCTTCACGGGCATACCAAGGTTTCTCAACTGGATGCCATTGCACGCCTAATGGCTGTGAAGTCTCAGTTTACCTTGAGTCGAGACGCCTTTGATATTATGCTGGCAGTTTTTGGTAGCCTGCTCCCGGATGGTCACATCTTGCCAAAGAGCATGTATGAGGCACAGAAACTCCTTCGTGCACTTAAGATGCCATACGAGCAGATACATGCTTGTCCGAAGGGATGCATCTTATTTAGGAAAGAGTATGCGGAAGAAAAGTACTGTGTGAAGTGCGAATCGTCTAGGTTCCTAGAGGTAGACTCTGGTGATGGTCAGAAGAGGCAGCTCGCAATCCCCGTGAAGATCCTACGGTACCTTCCTTTCATACCGAGGATCCAACGGCTTTACATGACTGTGGAATTTGCGAAACAGATGACATGGCACAAAAACGGACGTCGATACAATCCTGAGAAGATGGTACACCCATCCGATGGTGAAGCCTGGACAAGGTTTGATGAGATTTATCCTGAGAAAGCTTTAGAGGCTCGTAATGTACGTGTTGCGCTGGCAACAGATGGGTTTAATCCTTATGGAATGGCGGCTGCCCCGTACACCTGTTGGCCATTGTTCGTTATCCCCCTCAATCTCCCCCCTGGCGTCATCTTTCAACGACAGAACATATTCTTATCGTTGATAATTCCAGAACACCCGGGGAATAATATGAGTGTGTACATGGAGCCTCTGATTGATGATTTGATCCGTGCTTGGGAGGAAGGGGTATGGACATACGACCGAGCTACAAAGACAAACTTCAAAATGCATGTTTGGTACCAGTACTCCCTGCATGACTTGCCGGCATATGGGATTTTCTGCTGCTGGTGTGTTCACGGGAGGTTCCCATGCCCAGTATGCAAGGCTTCTCTGATGTTCATTTGGTTGACGAAGGGTGGAAAGTATTCTTCGTTCGACAAACATCGACAATTCCTCCCTCCTGACCATCCATTCAGACTAGACATCAAGAACTTTACGAAAGATGTCGTAGTTACAGACCCTGCACCGCAGATGATGACAGGAGCCGTGGTTCGTGCTCAGTTAGATGCTCTCGAGGTCAATAAACAAGAAGGTGGTTTTGTGGGATATGGTGAGCAACATGCTTGGACTCGGAAGTCGTGCTTGTGGAACCTCCCCTATTTTGATGATCTTCTTCTTCCACATAACATTGATGTAATGCACACTGAAAAGAATATCGCTGAGGCAATTTTTGGTACAATCATGGACATTCCTGATAAGACAAAGGATAACGTTAAGGCTAGAATGGATCAAGCGAGGTTATGCGACAGACCAAAGTTGGACATGGCGCCTCCTAGAGCCGGCAAGTCGTGGAGAAAGCCTAAGGCCGATTTCGTCCTGACGAGGGCCCAAAGGAGGGAGGTACTAGAATGGTTCCAAACGTTAATGTTCCCTGATGGGTATGCAGCGAATCTGAAGAGGGGAGTGAACTTAGCTACTATGCGAGTCAACGGGCTCAAGAGTCATGATTACCACATATGGCTTGAGCGTCTACTTCCGGTGATGGTTCGAGGCTATGTCCCTGATCATGTCTGGCAGGTGCTAGCGGAGTTGAGCAATTTCTTTCGCCAGCTTTGTGCCAAGGAGTTATCTCGTACCGTGGTTGCAGAAATGGAAAAAATGGCGCCTGTGTTGCTCTGTAAGTTGGAGAAGATCTTTCCACCCGGCTTCTTCAATCCGATGCAGCATATGATTCTACACCTCCCGTATGAAGCAAGAATGGGGGGGCCTGTGCAGGGCCGTTGGTGCTATTCGATTGAGAGATGTAAAAATAAATGCAAAATTGAAGCATCCATTGCAGAGGCATACATTCTGGAGGAGGTGTCAAACTTCACAACAAAATACTATGCCGACAACCTTCCTAGTGTGCATAATCCACCATCTCGTTACAATGCCGACGGAGATGAATCGAGCCTTAGCATTTTTCGAGGGCAACTCGGAAGTGCAAGTGGTGCGACCCATAAGACCTTGAAACATGAAGAATGGCGCATTATCATGCTGTATGTGTTGACCAACCTATCCGAGGTGGAGCCATACATGATGTATGTTCTCAACAAACTTGTTCTCAAGTAGTCGCTTTTCTATGTCCAACTCTCATGTTTCTTATTGGTACAGGGAATTTCATCGTCAATTCTGGCGTAAATCAAGGAAACCTACCCCGCACGAAAGTGATACCCTTCTCAAAGAGGGTGCGGGAAATGGAAAACCCGATTTCATTTCTTGGTTCAAGCAGAAGGTACAATCCAACTTAGTTTGATATTACAAGTTGCTTGTACATGCAAATAATAAAACGCACCACCCTGCTTGAACTTGTAGGGCCAAACCGAAGCGTCTATGAATGTCGAGTTGAGACAGGTTGCCAATGGTTGTTCCTATAAGGTCAAGTCGTTTACCGGTTATGACGTCAATGGATATCGCTTTCACACAACAAGGCACGAGCAGAGTCGGCCCAATCGAAGAACCACAAATACCGGAGTTTTTACGCCAGGCTTTGATGGGGTCGAGTACTACGGAATAATTGAAGAAATATACGAACTAACTTTTCATGGTTGCAAACCTCTTAATCCAGTCATATTCAAATGTCATTGGTTTGATCCAGATGTCGTGAGACGCACCCCTAATCTTGGGCTAGTTGAAATTCGACAATCATCCGTCTTACCAGGAGACGACGTCTATATTGTGGCTCAACAGGCCACACAAGTTTATTATTTGTCATACCCGTGCCAAACCGACAACCGTCTTAAGGGTTGGGATGTTGTGTACAAGGTATCGCCACACGGTAAACTACCTATACCAAACAATGAAGATTACAATATAGACCCCAACACATATGACGGAGAGTTCTTCCAAGAAGATGGGCTCGAAGGGAGTTTTGTGATAGATTTAACCGAGGCGATCGGAATGGAAGTAGACAATGAAGGGGTTGCTGATGAGGACGCTGGAGACGAGGTTCAGAATGAGAAGGACTTAGAACTACTTCAGCGATTACAATTAGGCAATGACAGTGATCACGACATTCCTCCTTCGGAGCACGGGCATGATTATATCGACATGCGTGATAGTGATGATGAGACTTATGATCCAGCTAATCCCGATCATGACGATTATTTCTAATACATGTATGAGTCATACTAATTTATTTATTATTTATCATATCTTTCTAAGTATGTTTTGTTTATCTGTGCTGATTGGTTTACTCTTTTTATTTGCAGGTAATTGAGCAATGGTGGGCGCTACGAGGAAGCTCGCGGCGATTTGCGAGAGAATCGCCGCTGTAGGGAGGGGTTCAGGTTCAGGTTCTGGGCCAGGGTCAGTTTCTGGGAGGCGTCGAGGTAGGCCTCGAGGCAGGGGTGAGGAGGAGGAGGAGCAGGACCAGGAGCAGGAGCAGAGACAGAGGCAGAGGCAGAGGCAGAGGGGTCGACGGAAGGGTAGGGCGAGGACCCCGTCGCCTGAACCTAACCCCCCGACGTCTGAGGAGGAGGAGGTACCTTCCGCACACGCCTCTGGTGAGGAGGAGGAGGAGGAGGAGGAGCAGGAGCAGGAGCAGGAGCAGGAGGGGGAGAGAGAGGGGGAGGAGGCAGGGGATGCCCAGTCCAAGATCTGGTTGCGAGGTCCCTCGTCCCTCCCGAGGCGTCCGATACCTGAGCATAAACGCCCGCTGATTAAACCGACAGGGACCAGGTAAGTAACTTTAAATATTCGCAATAATTTTGATATGTTGAAAATTATAAAAGAAACTAATAATTTATATTAATCACTTGTGCAGGAGTTGGATTAAGCTCAGTGGGGGTGATCACAACCGCAAGGTCAACGGCATCCTTGGCCTTTTGTGCAGGGAACACTTCCCTGGCTTGGTGGTGTACGCCGGACAGCGGGAGCCGGCCTACACGTGGGACCACTACGTCGCCGCCCCCGACGTCTCTGATCGTGATCGCAGGAGATTCACCAACATAGCGGAGCGGGTGAAGGGCGAGCTATGGGTAAGTATTCCTCGTACTACATTGCTCAATACATCACCTTCACTGGACATTCTTGAAATAATAACTTTATACATCGCCTCTATATGCAGGACTTCTACAGATGCCAGGAGGGATTCGAGGCCAAGGCGAAGTCCGTCTCTGAACAAGCCGCCAAGAAGCTCGTGAAGGACATGCACTACGAGGCGCGCGTCCAGGCCATCATCGAGTTCTACGCTCAATACAGAACCATGAAGGTTAAAAAAGAAGAGGCAAGGACAATGAACCTGACCAAGGACCAATTCATGAGTGTAAGCAAAGAACGTTGATACTTACTTTATTTGAGATTAATTACGCTTAATTTCTTTTTTCATAAGTCACATGCTTGATGATGTAGGTGCCTCCGTGGTGGTGCCGAGCGCATATCCGGTGCTGGGAAAAGATGGTGGATGAGTGGTTGCAGCCCGGGTGGTTGGAGCACCACCTTGCTTGCCGGGAGCGGCGTTTGCAGATGCCAGGTGCATCACACCATCAAGGCAGCCTGAGCCTTGATGAATATAGGGAAAAATGGGTATGCAACTCCATTTCTGTATTCTAACGCTCAATTCTGCATAATTTCTAATCATTTTGCATTTTTGCCGTAGTCGTCGTCACATGATGGCCAGTCTTGCTCCCAGCTCAAGGCATGGGTTCTGTCCAAAAAGGGCAAGGCGACGGCCGACATCGACTTCAACCCGGAGGACCCGCCTGAGGCGTACAGCCATCCAAGCATCCACAGCCGCGTCACCCAGTATACAACGATGGCAAGGGAGGTTCACGGGCCACAGTTCGATCCGAGCTCCCAGGATATTGATGGAGAAATCGTGATGAGGGTGGGAGGAGGCAAGAAGCATGGTCGGTATTGGATTGGCGACAGCGTAATTGACACGGCCTCTACTCCCACTCTCTCCCAGATCAGAGCAAGGAGCACGGACTCGAGCCCAGCGATACGCCCACGGCCGACCACTGCACAGTTCCAGATAGAGGCTCTCCAGGTTCTTTCTCTTCCATTCATCATTCGTTGGTTCTTACGTACTTTAGCTTTGCATTGCTTTGCATTGTAACATTGCGATGAAATATTTTAGGCCCAGGTGGAAGCAGAAAAGAAGCAACGGGAGGAGATGGAGGCGAGGGTGGAGCGGTTAGAGGCCGAGCGGCAGAGGATGGACGAAGAAAGTCGGTTGAGGATGGACCAAATGTTCCAATACATGCAGAATTTTGCATCGAGTATGGGTCAACCTTTGCCACCGCCACCGATGCTATTCCCTTCACCTCAGCCACCCACAACTACTCCAGTGAGTCACTTGACACCTTGAAACTTAAATATTTTAGGCTTTTATTTCCAAAATTTTTCTGTTGATAAAACTTTAAACAAAAAAATACTTAGTGTCTGTATATTTTAAGCTCATCAATCCTGTGCTCTAGCATTGCTTAAAATATTATCTTTACTTCTTCTGTCTGTTTATTTCCTAACACAATACCCATTTAAGTATAGTATAATCTCTATCTGGTTGTGATAAATTTAGTGAAATGGTGTAAGGTGTGCTCAGGATCGTGGTCCCGTGGCTCCAGTGAAATGGATTGATGGACTAGTTCAGTTAACAGGAATACCTTATTTTGTAACACTCAGTTAATTTCATCACTTGCACTGCATCTTACAATACTCAGTTAATTTCATCACTTGCACTGCATCTTACAATTCTCCTGCACAAGCCAAGTATGAACATCAACGATGTCATTGGTACAATAAGAACTGAAATAGGATATGCATCTAGTTTTGACAAGCAAAACAAAGAAAATGTCGAAGTTGTATATTCCACTAGCTTAGATCTCACAGCATGTCTCCCACACGAAACAAGATCATAAAGCATTAGTATGGATGAGCTACTCAAATTTGAGCTAATTTATCGTTGTACATCCTAGCAACTAGCAGAATGATAGAGATCTACTATATATAGGTGAGCAAAGGCATTGGCCAAACAATAACTTCACAAGAAGTTCAGGCAGAGAGCATTCACGTCAGAAATTCAGTCATCTGAAGACAAATTAAAAGAGAGCTGAAGGAAAACAAACAAGGAAGGAGCACCTGCTTCTCTGTAGGACTGTGCAGGCTACAGCCTACAGGACTTGCCGAGTTGGTCGCATGTCCACTGGCCGCCCCCACTTACGCGCATCCAGCACAGTAGATACTAGCCGCGCCACCGCCCAGGCGGCCACCTCCTTATTCGATTTGCCCCGTGGCTGCGCCGTCGGGCGCCCCCATCTCCTCGATTTGGCCGCGCGCGTGCAGGAGCCAGGAGAGCTGGCCGTGACGCCGCCACCTCCTTTCTCGATTTTGCGGCGCTGCCGCCCGCTTGTCGTCTGCCTTGTCGGCGATTTGGCTGCGCCGCCACGGCTGCCGGCTAGGGTTTCGCCTCGCACTCGCTTGTGTGCGAAGGGCGTCAGGGCCTCAGGCGGTAATGCCACGCATGCGAGATGGGGGACGAGCTGCTCGCGGTGATGTTTCTGGACCAGCGCCTCGGCCTCAACTGAAAGTCTGAAACGAAGAACGGAGGGAGGGAGAGGACCTCGACTCCTCGACCTGCTTCAACCTGAAAGGCCTGGGCGTGTGACCGCACTGACCATTGATCTCTCTTCCTCTCTCTACAGCATGAATCTTGATGTAATATTTCTCCACGTAAGTACGTACTACCTAACTACGGCCCTATGAATGACGCGTGTCTGTATATGCATTCATGCACGCTTCTAAATATTATTCAGAGAGGCAGGCCGTGTAGCTCTGCAGCAACGAACCTGCAGAATTGGTTAAAGAAATCTTTGTAGCAGGATAAGGTAACGTGCCTCATTGACTGGATGCATGCACTTTTCATCCCTTCAACTCTTGACACGGTTTAAAGAAAAGAGAAACCTCCTCTCACTACAGGAAACAGTGACAATGCCGAGTGCTTTAGATGCACACATTTCGATACTGAAATTCACTTTGCAATATGAAGTCTAACACTGTTAAAAAGGAAGCTAACACTGTTTCGAATACTTCTCTTTTGTGCAGAATCAATCGGCGGCATCAAATAATCAGTTTCAAGACCCGGATTTGTCGCAGAGGTTCCAAGGGCCTACGCAGTGATTGCATTTGTATTGTGTCTTAGTTGTGACTTGTGATGATGGTTTATTGTAAATTGAGATGATGGTTTATTGTGACATGTGATGATGGTTTATTGTGAATTATGATGATGGTTTATTGTGAATTATGATACCTGTGACAAATAATTATGCCTGTCATGATGTTTTATTGTGAATTGTCATGGTTTTTTTTGTGGATTGACAGATATGTGACATTATTAAAAAAGAGACCATTTTCCATTCTGGTAACCTTCTTTGCCGAGTGTATTCCAGTGGACACTCGGCAAAGTGACCATAAAATCTGACCGCTGGAGCTTGTTTGCCGAGTGTTTTAGTTCTGACACTCGGCAAACTTGGGAAACTTTGCCGAGTGTTTTAGTTCTAACACTCGGCAAAGTAACCATAAAATCTGACCGCTGGAGCTTGTTTGCCGAGTGTTTTAGTTCTGACACTCGGGAAACTTGGGAAAGTTTGCCGAGTGTTTTAGTTCTAACACTCGGCAAACTTTGGAAACTTTGCCGAGTGTTTTAGTTCTAACACTCGGCAAATTTTGGAAACTTTGCCGAGTGTTTTAGTTCTGACACTCGGCAAACTTTGGAAACTTTGCCGAGTGTTTTAGTTCTGACACTCGGCAAACTTGAGAAACTTTGCCGAGTGTTTTAGTTCTGACACTCGGCAAAGTTGAGAAAATTTGCCGAGTGTTTTCCGTCGTGCACTCGGCAAAATCGACATCGCCGTTCCATCCCGTCAATTTTTTTTTGCCGAGAGTTTATTTTTGCCGAGTGTTTACTGACACTCGGCAAACTGTTTGCCGAGTGCCCGATGAAAAACACTCGGCAAACTACTGTTTGCCGACAAATCAATGCCGTGTGCTGTATGCCGAGTGTAACACTCGGCAAAGTATTTGCCGAGTGTTTTTGGGCGTTTGCCGAGTGCCCTTGACACTCGGCAAATCTACTGTATCCCGTAGTGAGTTGATAGAAGACAGAAGATAATAAGTAGCAATAGTAGTAAGTAGAGAGATGAGTAGTAGGAGTAGCAAGTAGTAGTAGGAGCAGCTGGCCAGCAACCACCAAGTACTAGGAGCAGACAGCAAGTACAGAGAAGATTAGTAGCCACCAGCCACATAGTAAGAGAGAATAGTAGTAGAGAGTAGACACTATGGAGTAGTAGAGCAGTAGTAGGACAGCAAGTTGCCGTTGCACACAAATATCAAACAGCAGCAGCTGCAACCACTGGGGAAGAAACGCATCCGAGCATAGCCACAAACACTAACACTAGGTACTTGTATGCATTCAAATAACCAGATAAAAATAGAATCAAAACTACTTAATTATCTATGAACAAAGATAGATAATGCACACTAGCTTATATATGGACATCTCCTAAATAATTATGGCACGTTAGATAATGCACACTAGCTTTGGGTATGTTAGATAAACATCAATTTGCAAACTGAAGTTTAGAGGCGAATTTTAATATTTGCTCAAGTTCGTTTTTGCTATATTGTATAAATGGCATGTTAGTTTCCTTGTTCAGAGGTCTTTATGGTTAATGATCTGGAGGATGTTTGTTGTGTATAATCTTATAGCATATTTACTGTATTAATTTTCTTCACCTTTGGTATAATGGCATAATGCTTCCATGTTACGGACAGAAAACTCTTGGTCATCATACAAGCTGCTGTAAATGCCAGATTGTCCAAGGGTAGTTTTGTGGAGATTGTTTGCACATGAGGTGAGCATTTCTTTATAGTAATAGTAATTTCTCATTATTATGGTTAAATGTTGACTTGCTATGCTAGACAAAATTAAGCATAGAATTATCAATTTTACATTCATGAGATGTGTTATATCTGTCATTTTCTTAAGGACATGTGTTAAGACGCAATTTATGATTTGCAACGAATTCCCTCTTCTCTAGTAGCATATACACCTTAAAACAAAAGGATAATTTTATCTCTAGAAGTTTAGCTGTATTTTCCAATTTACGATTTATCTGGTTTATCCTAAGTCAAACCATATTTACATGGACAATGTTTTATATAGATTGCCCACACAAGACTGACATTAATTAGACTTACAATAAAAACTACATATCACAAGTCTTTCATTTGAGAAGCTATATTTTCATAGACATTGTTAGTCAAAGTTAAAATTTCAGTTTTAGGACAAACCTAGATGGACTTATTTGTGATTACAAAAATATAACAGAACTTTCCAATTTACGGTTCACAAATTAAAACAAATTTACTGATGCTGAAGCTGTATGTTTTTTTCTTCTTTTTTTGCACACCTCTCTAGGATTTGGGTTGCAATATATATAGAAAGTACTTAACTGACTTAATTTTGTGAGAAATTTTCAGTTGTAGGTCTGTGCTAATTAAAAAGCATTCCACGTGTTCCCTATGCTTAGTTGAAAAATGTTAAAACACTACATGCATCTGAATGTGAATTGAGCTCTGTTTTCTTTTCTCCATGCAAGGCTGTACTTGACAGTTAGTTTGTTTCTGGATTGACACTTTGTTGATGATGCAGGTATGGTGAGAATATGTTAGAAGTTAAGAAGAATCCTAACTGGATATGTCTAGTTTGCCGTGGCATCTGTAATTGCAGTATATGCAGATCTAAGAAGGGATGGTTCCCTACTGGTTTAGGCGCTTGTGCTCTTGAGCTTTTAAAAAGCCAAAAGTGTCTAAGCATAAGACATAATGGAATGAAGTTCACAAAATTTGTCATAAAGTAATCAATAATATAGATCTAGAAAAAGCAGTGTGAGTATATGAATATTTCCTTTCATCAGAAATTTGGTTTATGAAAAGCAAAATAGAAATAACTCCGAGAAACATTCAGTCAGAAAAGGTTGTCTGTGTGCAAGTTCTCACCTATCATAAACAAAGCATATTTGTTTGAGAATGCTTATTTGTCATTGGCCTTCGGCTAAGAAAGGACGTTGAATTCAAATGAACTGCAAAGCCATTAGATATCTCAATAATCAAATCTTTACTAAATATTTGGAGAGCTCAGGCTTTGTATAAATCAAGGCGGTCTCTTTTGTTTTTTTTATTTTGAATTGACAAAGGATGATCCAATCCCATCTCAAGGGCAAAAACAGAACAAAGAACCTAGTTACCTACACATGTATTTTCCATGTCATATGGCACAATAACGCAACAATAGCTAAATAATCTGCATTTCCATAGACTGTAGCCCTAACATGCTGCTGTAAATATGTTCCTGAGCAACCAAATTGCAGAATGTTTTACGTATGTAGTTTCATATGCCTTTGTCCAAAGAAAATTCAGTCTGCCATCCCACAAACAAAACAATGGTAGCATATATCAAAGCCTACAAACCAATAGTTTGTCCCATTCCAAATTTCCAAATTTTAAATAATCTCAATGTAATGCAGCAGTATGTGCAGTCATCCAAATTTCCAAATTCAGTCACGGCAATAGACTATTGGTAGGTGACTAACAAAATAGCAGTCATCTATCTGCACATATATTTCAGGTTCAAACTCAACAATCATCTCATAGAGGCAAAGCATCGAACACTTGTTGTGCATATGTGCTATGAATGGACAAAGGTGGGTAGCAGGAGACGTACCTCGCAGTGTGGCATGCCCTTCGTTGCCTGCATGTATCAACTAGCAGCCGGATACATGCGCGGGGAGGGGAGGGGACGGGACGCCAGGAGCATCGGCAAGGCGAGGAGCGACCGCCGCCAGTCCAGCGCAAGGGCCACGGCCCACATCTTCGCGTCGCTCTCCTCTAGTACCGCGGCCGTACCAAGGCGGCGGAGTCGCGCCGCGACCGTGGCCGAGCGTGGGGACGTGGCCCTCGTCTTCGCGCCGCTGGCCGGTCAGAAACCCTAGCGCCGCCGGCCGATCGGAAACCCTAGGGCGGGGAGCAAGCGCGCGGGTGCGGGGAGGGGGCGCGCGGGTGCGAGGAGGGGGCGCGGGCGTTGGGACAGGTCCGGGAGGCGGTGTCGGTGGGGCAGCCTGACGGCGTCGGAGGAAGAAGAGAGCGCCCAACAGGCTAACACCCGTGCGCCCTTGAATTTATACTCGGGACGATTTCTAAGGGCGGTTCCTAATCCAGCCGCCCCTACAAATGCATTTGAAGAGGCGGTTTCTGATCCAATCGCCCCTACAAATATTTTCTATTTTTTTAAATTATTAATTCTGTATTTTTTATATCATAAAACACAAAGTAATATAAAAATAATTGTGTATATGCACAAATATAATATTTTGTATTATTCTATATATGAATAAATATATATATATAAACAATTGTAGTCAAAACAATATAGAAAACAAAAAAACAAAAATTAAAAATTTGAATTTTAAAACTTCGACTACAATTTTATGACATTAAATGAAATAAAATGAAAATGTTGTAAACATAAAAGTTGTATAACTCATCAATATGTACAACTTTTATTTTGGTCATCTTGTCATGTGACTTTGTTTGAACGATTCAAATTTTGAAATTCAAACAATTTCAACTTGAAACAATATTTTGAAAGAGTAAATGATTTCAGATGAAAAACTCATGAATACCAAAGTTGTAGAACTCATCAATATCTACAACTTTTATTTTGATCATATTTTCATTTGACCAAATTTGAATAGTTGAAATTTTGAATTTCAATAAATGCCAACTTCAAACAAGATTTTGAAACCTTAAATGATTTCAACAATAAAAGTCGTGAACATAAAAGTTGTTGAACTCATCACTATCTACAACTTTTATTTTGATCACTTCTTCATGTGACAAAGTATTAGTAAACATTGTTCATAAATTCACATATGACTCATAGTTTCATGAACTATACGAGGAAACATGTTGATTTGTGAACAATGTTTACTATCACTTTGTCAGATGAAGAAATGATCAAAATAAAAGTTATAGATCTTGATGAGTTATACAACTTTGGTATTCATCACTTTTTCAGCTGAAATCATTTAATGGTTGAAAATCTCGTTCGAACTTGTCATTTTTTTAATTTAAAAATTTGAAGTGCTCAAACTTTGTCAAATGAAAAGAATGACCAAATCAACACACTAACTTGATAGGGCAAGATTTTAGAAAATTTTAGGAAAAAAATCATCACATTTGGAGTTAGTATGAGGGAGAAAGACTAGTTACAAATTTTACCCAGAGATTAAAAAGAAAAATCACAACTGTTCATGATGATCAATGATGATCAAGTGTGATTTCTCTTTTTAATCTGTGGCTGAAACTTGTAACTAGTTTTTCTCCCTCATACTAACTCCAAATGTGATGATTTTTTTTCTAAAATTTTCTAAAATCATGCTCTATCATTTTAGTCTAGTCATCTATCTTTGTCACTAATTTTGAACAATTCAAATTTTAAATTTCAGAAAATAACAGCTTCAAAGCTGACTTTCAAACACTAAATGATTTCAGCTGTAAAGGTGATGAATATAAAAGTTGTATAACTCGTCAAGATCTCCTACATTTATTTTGGTCATTTCTTCATTTCATAAAGTGTTAAGTGATTTCATAAATGTTTAGTAGTAATAGAGTGGATGTTCAAATAGAGTCATCTGGATGTTGCAAAGGGTAGTCTCACACACATACATAAATGTAGTCTCACACACATACAAAAATATGTAGTCTTACACACGTACATAAATATATAGTCTCACACACATGCATAAATAAGTCTTACAAACACACACTTACACAAACACTCCACGTTCAACAACTAGCTAGCCCGATGTAACGACTTTCCCCTTGACACATTTTCGTTCCCATGGCAATATGTCTTTGAGGAGGTTCTTTTCCACAACACTGATCTTCTTAGGAAAGTCTAGTGAATAGCGGCATCTCATCGTAGTTATTGTAAGCTTCAACATCGTCCACGCCATCAACTCCAATAATGTGCTGTTTCCCGGAGGCAACCACAGTGCTTTGTCTTCTTCTTCGGGGGAGGTTACTTTGTGGGTCAGACATATAGAAAACTTGTGCGACACGTGAAGCGAGCACCCAAGGGTCATCTTGGTAGCCTAGATTCTCGAGGTCCAGGACTCTCAATCCGATCTCGTTCAGTTGGTGTTGTTTGATCCAGCGGCATCGAAACAGGGCCACCGTTATATCCCTTCCATAGTCAAGTTCCCATATCTCTTCAATGATGCCAAAGTATTGGATCTTTCGCCCCAATCCATCGAGAGGCCTCTATTCGAAACGCCGCTGTTTTGGTTCACATATTTACTATCCTTTGCGTGGGTATAGTACGTATACCCATTGATGTCATAAGCATTCCAAGATGTCACTTGTCTCGATGGCCCCTCCGCCAACCTACTGATGGTAATAGAGTCTATGGTTTCTCCAGGCGGTATGTTTTGGTCCTTCAACCATGTAGTTAGTCGTTGCTTGTGTTGTTTCATGACCCAATCATCCGAACGGCCATTTCTCTCCGCCATAATGATAGCCAAGTGTTCATCAATGTACGGTTGCATCAGTTGTGTACTCTGCAAGACACTGTAATGCGCCCGACTCACCTCTTTGTAATCATGGTCGATGAACACTTTTCTACCACTAGTGCCCTTCCCAGCCAGCCTACCCTTGTGACGAGAATCGGGTTTACCAATCTCTTTCTGTACTTTTAGGTACTCTTGACAGCACTCGATGACTTCTTCAGTACTGTAACCCTCTATCATGGAGCCCTCTAGGTATGCTCGATTATGCACGTATCGACTTAGAACCGACATGAACCGCTCATAGGACCACATTTCATGCAAGTAGCAAGGGCCCAGCGCCTTGTATCTGATGAACCATGTGAATCATGAGATGTGGCATTATATCAAAAAAAGCAGGACGGTAAACACATCTCTAGTTGGTTTTATGTCTCCACCACAAATTCATGTAGGTCACTCAGCTCTTGCTTGCCAATCGTCTTCTGTGAGATCTTCAAAAAGAAGTAGCACATGCGGGTGATGGCCATTTTCAAGAACTCTGGCTTTATAGCCCTGATTGCAATAGGTAGAAATACTGTCAGCATCACATGGCAATCGTGAGCCTTGCAGTGTGTTATTGACAAGTCCTTCATCGACACTAGCTTCTTCACATTTGCTGAAAACCTAGTCGGGACTTTGATCCCCCTCAGGAAAGTGCATATAGCTCTCTTCTCGTCTGGTGTTAGGTTGAAGCACGCCGTGGGTAGAGTGTATTTTCCATTAGCCTCAGGTACCGGGTGAAGCTGTGGCATCACGTTTAGCTGCACCATGTCTTTCTGTCCTTTCAGACCATCCTTTGACTTGCCTGTGTCCATCAAGGTAGCAATGAGACTCTCAAAGACATTCTTCTGCACGTGCATAGCATCAATGGCATGGGGGACCTCCAAGTCTGGCCAATAAGGCAGATACTGAAAGAAGATCGATTATTTCTTGAAAGGTACGCCTTCGACATGAGGTGTGCTTCTATCTCTGTTCATCCCATCTGGATTCTTCTTTCCATAGACGACGCGTATGTTTTTCATCCATTCTGTACACGTGTTCTCCATTATGACGTCTCTCCGGAGGGGGTTCAATCTCCGGGGCGTTGTCATAAAATCTAAAGAACAATTTGCTACGGTACTTGTGACTTGTCTTTAAGAAGCGTCGGTTCCTTAGGTAAACTATCTTCTTGGATGCATCCAGGTACACCCATGTAGTACCATCCAAGCAAACCAAGCATCCCGTCTTTCCTTTGATCTGTCCAGACAAAGCAAACAGCGCGGGGTAATCATTGGTAGTAACAAATATTATTGCTCTACATATGAAGTCCTCCTTTTGGAATGCTATCGTACATCTGCTCCCCATGCCTCCATAGCCTCTCCATTTCTTGCATCAAAGGCTCGAGGAACACGTCTATATCAATGCCTGGTTGTTTAGGGCCAGAAATAAGAATAGTGAGGAGAAGGTACTTTCTCTTCTGACACAACCATGTTGGGATGTTGTACATGGTCAAGATCACTGGCCATGTGCTGTGGTCGCTCATCCTCTCATTGAAGGGATTCATTCCATCGGTGCTCAAGCCAAACCGTACATTCCTTGGGTCATCGCTGAATTCTTTGTGCTTCTCATCAAACCTTTGCCACTGACTACAATCAGCCGGGTGTGCAATCTTATCATCATCCACCTTGCGCTCATCATCCCACCATGTCATGAGTGCGGCTTCTTTAGGGTTTAGGAAGATATGTCTCAAGCGGTCGGTCACTGGCAGGTACCACATTACCAAGGCAGGAATTCTTCTCTGCTTTGCATCGTTGCCTAATGGAGTGTCCTCTGGGGGCTGAGATTCTTGTACCACCTTTTTTGTACCCTTCTTATTCCTCTTTTTCCCCGTGGAGGCTTCGTCCCTACCGTAAAGGTCATTGTTCTTGTACCGGCTGGCCCCACACCAGGGACATTTATCTAGTGACTTGAACGTTTCACCACGAAAAAGTATACAGTGGTTGAGGCATGCATGGATTTTTTCAACCCCCATTGTCAATGGACTTATGACCTTCTTCGCTTGGTATGTGTTGGCGGGAACTGAGTTTGGTTATGGCAGCACCCATGATAGGAGATGCAATAGATTATTGAAACTACAGTCTGACCAGCCGTACTTAGCCTTCAGGATGAGTAGCTCAAGCACAAAACGTAGCAATGTCCAATGTGTTGGACAACCCTTTTCAACACCATACACAGTCTCCTTCGATGCTTTTGTCACCCTTTCCAAATTTTCTAGACCTTTCGGGCTATTTAGTAAAATCTCTGGTTCAAGGGCTCGAATCATGTCCTCCAAATCATCTTCATCCCCGACACGTGCTGCACCATCATTATTGGCACCACCTTCGTCGTTACCATCCCAACCATCAACATCACCACCTTGTTCATTGCCAAACTCGAAATCCATTTGTGCATCAAGCTCTGCTGAATATTGGGACAGGGATTCTATGGTTTCGTCGTCGTATTCCTCCTCATCCTCGTCGTTAACAATAACCGTTTCACTATGATGAATCCACACTGTGTAGTCCTCAACAAATCCTCGCATAATCAAATGTGATCTGGTGATAGTCATATCTGTCCATGTCATACGGTTTTTGCAATCTTTACAGGGGTAAATAATTGTATCCTTATTCTCTTTCAATGTCGTTGCATGCTTCTTTGCGGCTTCAATAAATTTATCCACCTCTTCACGGAAACCTGCCTTGAACCTTAACAAACCATACATCCAAGAGTTCCTGTACTCCATCTTTTTCAACAACAACAAAACAATCATTAAATGACTACTTATTCAGATATATATAAAAATGAATCAAATTAATAATTACTCGAGAATAATTGTATATACTTCAGATATATATGAATATAAATCTAATATAATTACATGAAGCATACAAACACATCATGGTAGAGGAAAATTAATTAATGGCCCATTTATCCATAAATAATTAAAATACATATTTATTGATTACAATAAACTATTTTAAAGACAACAATTAGCAACAATTATACTTTACCCAATATCTTTCATACAAACCCTAGTCCAATTTTATCAAACATAAATTTACAAAAACAAAATTAATAAAAAAACCAAACCCTAGATCTAGATCTACATGCACATGAAACATGCATAAAACTAACTAATTGTTCACTAAAATCAAGAAACATGGACCAAATAAGGGTATGATCTTGTTCCTCTCCCTAATTTACCCTAGTACATTTAAAACTTGGGTCTAATTTCCATCATAAGTAGCTCAAGCACCATAGAATGAGAGAAAAACAAAACTTTAATTACTCACTAACCTAACCATTAAAACTTCAAAAAAAGTGTGGAATAGCATTTTCTTACTTTCTACAACCTCTCCACCAAAGGATTTGAGACCAAAACCTTTCCCCCTTAGTAGAGCAATTTTTGGGAGGTGCCCAAGGCCTCCCCACACCTTTCTTTCACGGGTTAAAGTGAGTGACCCGAGGAGGAAGAATGTGTTGCAGTTGTGCTATATGTGATCATTTGTAGGGGCAGCTGGTGATTGAGCCGCCTCTAAAAATCGTAGGTATTTTATACGGGGGCATTTATAGGGGCGGCTCAATCACCAGCCGCCCCTACAAATAGAAACGCCAAGGGCGGCTGGTAAGTGAGCCGCCCCTACAAATCAGACCTATTTGTAGGGGTGGCTCGTATCACTAGCCGCCCCTGCTGTTCCATTTGTAGGGGCGGCTGGTGTCTGGGCTCCTGAACACGCAACTGTAAGGGCGGCTCCATCACCAGCCGCCCCTATAAAAAATTCATCCCGTTGCTAAAAATCGTTTTTTACGTAGTGTTTTAGTCGTCCACGGTGTTCTGCTACAGCTGGAACTATAACTGCACATCTAGGTTAAGTATTGGTGGGGAGCCATACCTTATCAGAATTTAGTGAATTAATTAAAAATTTCCTTCAAATTTTAAGTAATTGGTTCCCACGTAATCAATTCCTGAAGGACTAGAATAGATGACCAGAGGGAGTGAACATTACTGGTCACACCTTTACCCCACACCTCTTGCTTGTCGCTGCCCTCACCTTAGGAAAGGAAGCCGGCCATGGATCTTGGCACCGAGACTGCCACTTACGCTGATTCTCTCTATCGAGTCGCTGTTAAAACAACAACAGATTCTAGGGTTTGAGCATGGAGAGAATAGGCAGGGAGGAACCCGGAGCGAGAGGTTGAAGCCCTTCGGTCGGATTAAGCTTTCTCTAATATTTCTAGAGGTAGTATTTTGGCATGTTCACTAATACATAACAAGTTCACTAATACCTAACAATTTAAGGTGCGTTTGGCAGCATCAGACGTTTCAGAATCTCAACAGAATCACTAGAATTATTGTCAAATGCCACAGAGAGAAATGTTTCAGAGAGAATCCCTTGGAACCAATTATTGTTTTTTACTAGTCCAGAGAAACACCTAAAATATGGTTTTTCCTAATTAGTTTTAGTTCCTAGAATCCATCGTGCTAGCCAAAAACAGATTCTGATTCAGCAGATAGAAACATTCTATAGAGAATCTAGGCATGAAACATTTTTAGGAGTCTGGATCCCTATCAAATACACCTTTAGCCACGGCAAACTGGACGGACCTCTTGATAGGGCCATATCAGAAATGAAATTGAGATCAAATAGGTAAGAAAAAAAACCTTTTAAGGGCAAGCGAAATAATCTTGAGAGCCAAATAAAGAATTATTCTAAAATGATTATACAAAATAATATAGTAATTAACCTTAAAAGCACGATTGTATTTTTTTTATTTGAAAAGCATGAGCCGCCCGAAATTCCAACCAGAGACCCCCGGATTGGAAAGAATTTTCAACCTAGACCAAAAATGCTACGTAGACCTGAAATTTCTGACACAACTCATCAGCTAAAAAAGTCATAACTTCTCACTCCAATCCTCGATTTCGATTTCGATGATCTTGCACTCTAAATTGCACTCTAAGAACAAGCTCCAAGATCATCATGTGCAAGTGTTATGACAAATGTTTCTCTCAAGTTAGCACTTGAGTTTGGATAAATTAAACACCAAAACTTGTCAACACACATGCTAAATGTTACACCCCTCCGAATAGTACGACACACGTATACTTCAAGATAAAAAGGAGGAGGGGGTATGGTGGCGGATTTGGTGGTAAAGCGGGAGTGTTGCAGGCTTAGTGGAAATATTATTGAACACAGCATACACCGTACCATGCATACAACCGTGACAGCAAAAGGGAAATGCAATCATGTGCTGCGTGATGCATGCATACATATTCTTCAACTGCCACTTGTTTCAAGCAGGAACAGGAGCAGGTATGTTTGCGTGGTTTTGTATTGTTACGCGCGAGGGCGAGGTGTGATGTGCACTCGGAGCGGCGACTTCATCACCGTGTTGAACCCAAAGAGCTCCGTCATGTCAACACCACCGCCATCGGCACTGCCTTCTCCCTCACGGCCGGCGGCGGCGGCCGTGGCGCTGCCCACTCGAAGTGGCGCACCAGCGCGGCGAGGAAGCCTTTGATGCACTGCATCTCCAGCGAGGCGCCCGGGCACGACCTCTGCCCCACGCCGAATGGCATCTTATGGCAGCGCTATTCTACCCCCTAGGTGTAGCCACAAGCCAAAACTGATCAGAAAAAAATACTGAGTACTACTGAACCACGTTCGATATCACTTAGTACTGCACCTAGGGCTATGAAATACTAAACGATACGGAAACGCGACTACTGAACAGTACTGAATTCTGTTCAATATAACCGTTTGACGTAGAATACTGCGCGTGTATATAGGCCCAGCGGGAACCAGGCCCACGCCTTCACATTCGCCGCCGGGAAGGAACCGCTCCGGTCGGAACGCGTTGGGATCCGTCCACAGCCTCTTGTCCTTCCCGATGTCCCCTAGCACGAAATGCACCTTCATGCCGCAAGCAGCAGGCACGGCTGCTGTGCCAACCCCAACCGTCGCGCCCTCGGAACGGACCTCGCGCAAGAGCAACGGGAATGGCGGGTGGAGCCGGAGTCCTTCAAGCACGACGGCGTGCAGGTACGTCGTCGTCGACCCTCCAGCAGGGCGCTTATTATCGGAGACGACGGAGCCATCGTCGTCGCCGCCGCCAGCTACTACCTCGTTGCGTAGCGTAGCTTTGTCTGCACCTCCTGCTGGGCGACGAGATGGGCGAGGGGCCACTCCAGAGCGGCCACGATGGACTCCACGGTGCCGAGGAACTCCACTATGAGGCTCACCATCTCGTCCTCTGTGAGGGCACGCACACGCTTGGCCCGGGCGTCGTCGTCGTCGTCGTCGTTTTCATGGGGAACACGGAGGTCGACGAGCGAGTCGACGTAAGGTCGTCGGACGACTGCGGCGCCGCCATGCCGCCCAGCCCCAGACATTGGGCTTTGGCGGCGCCTCGCCTCGGTGAGAGGGACGAACAGCGCGGCCTCCAGTGCTTGAGCTTCGCCATGGCTGAGCGGGCGAACACCATGGCTTCTCCAATGGCAACCCTAAACTCCTGCATCATGCGCTCCATGGCACGCACGTGGGCCGCGTCGACCCCGTCGCCGAAGCACACCCGCGCGAGCATGGCGAACACCGCGGTGTAGACGCTGTCACGGATGACCAGCACATCGCCGCCGCCACGGGCCAAGAGGCCGGCGACAAGGGCGTCGACGGCATCCTGTAGGAGTGGAGCCAGGAGGCCTTGGCGCCAAGGCTGGAGGACCGTGGCGGTGAGGTTGGACCGGAGCGCGCAACAGTTGGGGCCGTAGGGCACGGTGGTGATCCCGTGGCTCTGGCTGAGGCGGCGGCGGCGGCCTGTGATCAGAGGCACGGGGAAGGGCGTGGCTGGGCGGTTCGAGAAGGCGTCGGCCTGATCAATGAGCGCTTGGCGAGCGACGGCGGCGTCGCCGACTTTAATGGTCGTCGGCTGCCGGACGGTGGGGGTGCTCCGCTGCCGCCGGTACAGAGAAATGGAAAAGACAATGGCCAGGATGAAGGTAAGAAGCTCAACAACTGCTTCTATGGTTCTACACTTGATCATGCATCTCAACTATGCTCTCCCCATATATATACATCTATTTATTATTAGATTAGATTAGATGTGCTTTGCATTGCATTACTTTCTTTTTTTCTAGAAGAATGCATATTGAGAGTTTCTTTTTGAGAACGTGTTAGCACCCACCCTCAATCTCGGTGTTTTAGGCCGGATGAATGAAAACGTTTCCCCCAACAACTCTGTATCATTGCAACTCCTAATCCATCCGCGCTTGGCTAACAGGAAGTAGTAGCTGGTGCTAGAAACTAGTTTATAGTATACTTATCTATATTCAATGATATGCATGCAACACGTACGTAGAGTAGTCATCTGTAGTAGGTGACTTAATTCACGTTTGTTTTATATATCATTTGCGCATGCTAGTTAATTATATGCTTGGTACACTACTAGAGGCGGGCTCTTTGCCGAGTGCCTATTGCACTCGGCAAATGCAGCTTTGTACTCGGCAAAGCTTTTGTCGAGTGCAACACTCGGTAAAGAGCCTCCGTCGAATCCCCTTCCCGTAAAGGCTGCTTTGCCGAGTGCCAAATTTCGGGCACTCGGTAAAGATTTGACGCCGTCGACTGACGGCCGACGCCGTCTATTTTTTTTTAAAAAAAATCTTTGCCGAGTGCCACAGCTCCGGCACTCGGCAAAGAAATCTGCTTTTTTTAAACCTCTTTGCCGAGTGCCACAGCACTGGCACTCGGCAAAGGATGTTTTTTAATTTTCTTTGTCGAGTGCGATGACCATTGCACTCGGAAAACATGTTTTTTTTAAAAAAATTTCTTTGCCGAGTGCAATGGTCATCGCACTCGGCAAAGCCACCTCTAAATTTCTTTTTTTTTTGTTTTTTCTTTTCCATTTAAACAACAATGCATATATATATAATAGAAACCACAATTCAACAGCAATAAATTACAAACCACATTTATATATTACAAACGACCAAATTTGTCTGAAATCCACAATTTATTACAAACCACAAGTTCATAGTCCACAAGTTCACAAGTTCGATACATAGAAACTACTCCGCAAGCGGCTCATGGCGACTACGCCCCAGCGTGCGATCCCGGCGATGGTCCGGGTGCGGATGGCCCGCGACTTGCGATGCCGGCGACCCTCCGACCTAGTTCGACGCTGCCTCCGATGTCCGCTGCACAAAAAAGAAGATATTGCACGTGAGTGACAAGATAAAAATGTAAGGAGTTTAAAGAAAAGTTGAAAATTTCGGTAGCACCTCCCCTGCATGGGGACGTTTCCAAAACCTGCAAGAAAAACGTCGGCATGAAGGCCGACAACCACATTTCCGGCAGGAAGGCCGACACATCAACTAACCCGGCACGAAGGCCCACACATCAACAAATCTGGCACGAAGGCCATCTCTAGGTTTGACACTAAGCATGAGCACAGAAAGTAAAACATACTCACCGGAGTAGACTATGGTGGTGGCTGTGGTGCAAGCAGGTGTAGTGGGATCTGCCAACCTTGTTGCTCCCCAAGTTGTTGCACAAACCTGAGCAAACCTTCTTGCTGGGCCTCAATAGCTTGTAGCCTCTGACGCTCGGCCTCCCGCTCAGCGTCCTGGGCCTCCTGCTGGGCCTGAAGTTGCTGTAGCTCAGCCTGCAACATTTGATCCCAATGTTTCAATATTGCAGAGCTAAGGAACGTAAAAGTCAAAGAACGACGAATGAAATTGGAATACTTACCTGGAGTGCCGCCACCGTTGTCGGCCGTTGGCTTATGGGCACGCTAGAGCTCGTGCTCGCTGCTCGGAGGCGGTTTAGAGGAGGAGTAGAGCCCATGTTGAGGACGTCGTCGCCAAGCCAGAACCGCCCATGCTTCTTGCCTTCCCCCACCCGCATCACGATCTCATGATCAAGGCGCTCCTCGGTCCTCGGATCGTAGGCCGGCCCGTGGACTGACCTTGCCGCCTCCGTGTAAGAAGTGAGGCGGGTGTGGACGCTGGAGTTGGTGTATGCTTCTGGGCCCACATCCGGGTTGTACTCGATGTTGGACCTTGCTGGGCCCATGTGGGCTAGAGCATACGCCATGAGTTGGCCAATTGGCTGGCCACCGTGCGCCGCCGACTGCGAGAAAGACAACAACATGTGGTTAGAAATCATGCAGAATTGAGCGCGGCTAGATTAGACAAATGGTGTAGACTTACATATGTCTTTGCATACTTGCTGAGGCTGGCGCTACCCTGATGGTGAGGGGCACCTGGCATCAGCGCTCGCTGGTCGCTTTTCTCCTGGTGCTCCTTCTGCCAGTCCGCTTCCAGCCATTTGTCCACTATAGCAGCCCAGCAATCGGGGTGGGTGGCGCACCAGCTTGGAATCGCCTACAAGCCATCAGAAGATCAAATTAGGCATAGTTAATCTTAAAATAAATCAACAGGAGATGTTTTCTATTTACCTATAGGTACTGCTCCCTTGTCAGAATCTCTGTCTGTCTCCTCGCCTGTGTTTTGTTGATTCTTCTCTTACGGTAGGTGGCGTTGTAGTCAACGTGCGCCTGGAGGCGGGCCTCGTAATACAAGTCCGAGACACGCCTTTTACAGAAAGCGTAAGCCACCTGATACGCCCTTGCCTCCTGGCCCGGCTGGCATCTGAAGAAGTCTTGCATAAAGACACGAGGTATCCATTATTTTATTTGAAGAATGTCCAATGAATGCAATGAATTGAGGCTTACCCACAACTCCGAAATCACCCGATCCGCCAGTTTCTGTGCGGAGAATCGGTGGCGACGAGGGCGTAGTTGTCAAACAAGGGTACCTCTGGGTCCTCATCCTCTGACGTCCACACCAGGCCAGGGAAGTGTTCCCTGCACAGAAGTCCCATGATCCCATTGACATTGCGAGCTGGGACCCCCTCCTCCACAAGCATCTAGTTCCTGCACAAGTGATCCCATTGACATTAGCTCTTATTATGATTTTTCAACATATCAAATGAAGAACATATGAAGTTACTTACTTATCCCCCTCGGGTGCAATCAGTGGGCGGCGTTCGGGTGCAATCGGTCGCTTCAGGAGCTGGCTGGGACCTCGCAAGTAGGGTTTCGAGGCTGAAGAGGAATTTGAACCCCCTCCCCCCTCCTCGGACGTGTGCGGAACCCCCTCCTCAGACGCGTGCGGAACGGCGTCGCCATACATCTGCGGACCCGCATCCTCGCCCACCGTGGGCAGAGAGACGTCGTCGTCCCTAGAAGTGCGCGAGGAGCCAAGGTCGTGGTCAGTCGACGTCTCCCGCCTAGGCCTGCCCCTCGACCTCCTCTGCCTCTCTGACATCTCCGCCTCCGTGTCCTCAGCCGGTGGTGTATCCCTCGGCCTCGAGTGAGTCGACTGACACCTCCTAGTGCGCCCCATCACCTGCAATTAAAAAGAATAAACCAGTATTAGTACAGATAAACGAGAAAATGTAATTACAAAATAACATAGTATTACATGTATTTCTAATATTCTTCATGATCGGGATTATCTAGACGATAGGTGTCGTCATCACTATCAAGAGCCTCCAAATCGTCAACAGCCTCATCCTCATCGCTATCATTGTCAAGTACAAGTCCGTCAAGCATTTTCAAGTCTCTCGGATCATGCACCTCATCTACAGCTTCCTCGTCAACAACCCATTCCTCGTCTACTTTCATTTCAATCTCTCCGGTTAAGTCTATCTCAAGCATCCCTGGTAGCCCCTCGTCTTGTTGATAGAACTCCCCGTCATGCGTGGGTGGGTTCAAGTTATAATCATCATCGTTTGGGGGAGGATATTTACCATGTGGTGATACCTTGTGCACAATATACCAACCCTGAAGACATGGGTCGGTTTTGCAAGCATATGGACAATAATAAACTTGCCTGGCTTGTTGAGCCACAATATAGACATCATCTCCTGGATAGAAGGAATCCTGTCTAGTTTCTACTATCCCAAATTTAGGGGACTTTTTCGATACTGCAGGATCAAACCACTGGCATTTGAATATGACTGGCTTAGGTGCTTTTTCACCATGGAATTCGAGCTCGTATATTTCTTCAACTGTGCCATAATAGTCCTCCTGCTCCTCGCCGGACGTAACTACTCCGGGCGTAAATACTCCGGTATTGGTGGTCCTTGGATTGGGCCGACTCTTCTCGTAGCTTATTGTGTGAAAGCGATATCCATTCACGTCATAAGCGTTAAATGACGAGACCTTATAGTCAAAGCCTCTGGCCACTTGTCGTAATTCGACACTTATAGACAAATCACTTTGGCACTGCAAGCTCAAGCAGGAGAGAAATGAAATTAGGCAACTAGGAATGCCAAAATTGATACGACCTAAGTTGGTCAGAAGGTACCTTTCTTTGGAACCATGTAATCAAATCAGGCGAACCATGTTGAAGAAGGGTCTCTCGTTCATGGTCAGAAGGTGGCCTTGAAAGATGCCAGTATTGATCAAAAAATTCCCTGCACCGATAAGCAACAAGGTTGTTGGATGCAGAAAATTTATGGAGTATGTAACAAGTTCGTTGAGAACTTACCCCTGATACTTGTCGACTTCATCAAGGTTAGTCAACACGTAGAGCATGATCTTGCGCCACTCTTCATTGGTCACCCTCTTTTTGGCCGCTCCACTTGATCTCCCGCGTTGCCCTTTGAATAGGCTGAGGGTCGATTCATTTTCGTCCTCGTTGTAACGAGGGGGTGGGTTATGCACGCTAGGAAGCTTCTCACTATAGTACAATGTTGTGAAGTTTGACACCTCCTCACGAATGAATGCCTCTGCTACAGAAGCCTCAATCCTACCTTTGTTTCCACATTTCTGGCGAACAGTCTTTAGACATCTCTCGATTGGATAGCACCAATGGTTCTGCACGGACCCCCCATTCGTACCTCGTTCGGGAGGTGCAAAATCAAATGCTGCATCGACAAGAAAAAGCCAGGCGGAAAGATCTTCTCCAACTTACAGAGCAACTCGGGTGCCGTTTTTTTCAACTCAACCACTTTCAGAGATATCTCCTTGGCACAAAGCTGGCGGAAGAAAAAGCTCAGCTCTGCCAGCACCTTCCAGACATGCTCGGGGATGTAGCCTCGAACCATCGATGGAAGAAGCCGCTCAATCCATATGTGGAAGTCATGACTCTTCATCCCTAAGACTCGGCCAGTATCTGGGTTCGCTCCCCTCCTCAGATTCGCTGCAAACCCATCAGGGAAACTTAATGTCTGCATCCATTGTATCACTTCTGTCCTATGCTTCTTTTCTAAGACGTAATCGGCCTTAGGCCTTTTCCATGGTTTGCCGTCTCTTGGAGGCAACATCTGCAGCTTTGGTCTGTCGCATAGTGTTGCCATGTCTACTCTGGCCTTAGGGTTGTCCTTTGTCTTGTCAGAAATGTCCATGAGTGTTGCCCAAAGTGCTTCGGCGATATTCTTCTCAGTGTGCATAATATCTATGTTATGTGGAAGGAGAAGGTCATCAAAATAGAGAAGCCTCTCCAATCCCGACTTATGAGTCCACATATGTTCCACACCATAGCCCACAAAGCGATCTTTGTTTGGATTATCTTTCTTTGGATTAACTTTCTTTCTTTTACCCTTCTTTGGATTATCTTTCTGCGCCGGGAGCACGAGAGCATCTATCTGAGCATGAACCTGGGCACTAGTCATCTTCTGAGGTGCAGGGTCGGTCACCGTGACACCTTTCATGAAGTTCTTGGTGTCTCCTTTGAATCCATGGTCAAGAGGGAGGAACTGTCGATGCTTGTCGAACGATGAGAACTTCCCACCCTTCCTCAACAAAATGAACTGTAGAGCTGCCTTGCATACCGGGCATGGAAACTTCCCATGGACACACTAGCCGGCGAATATCCCATACGCCAGGAAGTCATGCATGGAGTACTGGTACCAAACATACATTCTGAAGTTCTTCTTTGTAGCTCGGTCATAAGTCCATACGCCTTCATTCCAAGCCTTGATCAATTCATCATAAACAGGCTGCATGTACACACCCATTTTGTTTCCCGGGTGTCCAGGAATTATCAACGTCAAGAATATGTTTTGCCATTGAAGTAGGGCCCCGGGGGGGGGGGGGGGGGGAGATTGAGGGGAATAGCGAACACGGGCCAACAAGTGTATGGGGCCGACATCATTCCATAAGGATTGAACCCATCCGTTGCCAGCGCAACACGTACAATACGGGCCTCTTCATCTTTGCCACGATGGTTGCCATTAAAGCTTTTCCATGCTTCACCATCTGCTGGATGTACCATCTTGTTAGGATTGTATCAAACGACATTCTTGTGCCATGTCATCTATTTTGCGGACTCCTCGGACATGAATAGCCGTTGGAGCCTCGGTATGATCAGAAGGTGTCTTAGGACTTTCATGGGGATGTCCTCATTCTGCTCCTTCTTTCCATCACCTTTGTCTACCTCCATATACCTAAAGGATTTACACTTTGGATAGTACTTTGTATCCTTGTGTTCTTCCCTAAATAGGACGCACCCCTTCGGACAACAATGTATCTGCTCATACGACATCTTCAGTGCCCGAAGGAGTCTCGTTGACTCGTACAAGCTACTCGGCAGATGATGACCCTCCGGAAGCAGCCCCCCAATAATTGCCATCATAGCATCGAAGCAGGCTCGAGTCATGTTGTGCTGGGACTTCAACCCCAGTAGGCGGCCAATGGCATCCAGTTGAGAAACCGTTGTCTTCTCATGTAGGACCTTTTGTGCCGAATCCAACATGGCCAAGAACGCCTTAGCGCTTGGCTCTGGCTCCTCCTCATCCTCCTGCTCGTCCTTCGTAGGCCTTTCAGCAAACGTCGCATCCTCATAGTCACCTAACCATCCTGGTACCCCGCCATCACCGTCAAATGCCTCCAAGCGTCGTCTCACGGCCTCCTCTCTAGGACGATAGGCTTCACAAGTGATCATATGTGGAGGTGTCTGGGTTTTAAGCATCCGATGTCGCAACTTGCTCGAAACCTTCTTAATTTTTTACCATAGACTCTACATGCGATAACACGATGCCCCGACAAGTTTCGTCATTTTTGGACTTCGTTCGGATTTTATATAATTTAAATACACTTTTCCCGTAGGTACCTCGTCATGGTACATCAACAAGATGCTCGAAATTTCATGTGAGTTCCTGGATACGGCCTCAACATACACCAAATATCATGAATATCATTTTTTGAACGACCAAATTCGATTATTCCATGCACCTGCAGTTCAAATTTGAAATATTCCATAAAATTCAACGAAACAAAAAAACTAACAAAATATAGCAAAAAAAGTCAAAATTGTCCCAAATTTGAACATGGAGTTTTAAATAATGTGGGAAGGCCTCACAAAAAAATGGGTAAAAAAAACAAATTTTTTTTTTTGCCGAGTGTCGGCCTTGGCACTCGGCAAAGAGGTCCTTTGCCGAGTGCTAGGAAGTGACACTCGGCAAAGAAGGGATCTTTACCGAGTGCAGGGCCTTGGTACTCGGCAAAGGCCCTCTTTGTCGAGTGCCAGGGCCGGCACTCGGCAAAGAATTTTTTTTTAAATTTGACGGCGTGGGTGGGCTCGGCCGTCAAGTGCCATTTTTTTTTGCCGAGTGTTGCACTCGGCAAAGAGGGCTTTTGCCGAGTGCCGCCCTTTGCCGAGTGCCGGGCACTCTGTGGCACTCGGCAAAGCCACTCTTTGCCAAGTGCCACCCGGTCCGGCACTCGGCAAAGAGTGGCTTCGCCGAGTGCCCAATTTTTGGCACTCGGCAAAGCTGGCGGCACTCGGCAAATCTGCGTTCTCCCGTAGTGGTAGCTAGCATGTCGAGTTCAAGAAAGGCTTATCATCAGCAAGAATTCTTGGCATCCACCACAAGGATATATATAATCAGCCTAGCTATGTGAAGAGATTAAGATGTTCAAAGAGGGAACGCTTGAATTGTTTGCTTATATACAATTTTTTCGTGAAAATTAAACCTACCATTTAAATTACCAATGATGCTTAATAATAAGGTTCAAAGTGTGATCATTCTAGTGCACGGAAGTTTTTGCAACTTAGATTATACTCCCTCCGTCCCTAAATAACTATTGTTTTCGCTTTCCGATAAACTAACTTTGACTAAATATATAAAAAAAATTAATATTTATGATATAAAATTAATATCATCAGATAGATCGTGAATCGATCCAAATACTAGGACATCAAGAATTAAACTAGGGAGTTCATCGACCCAAATACAAGATTGTTTTGAAGAGACAGCTATACTAGCTAGATCATGTGCTACTCTATTGATACCCTACTAGGGCGTTCATCAAAGGCTTCCTCGCACCGCTGGTGCGTGAGTCGAGTGGGCGGCGCTGCCGGCGGTTGGGGAGGAAGGCAGCGACAGTGACAGCGCCGATGGTGGTGTTGACATGACGGAGCTGTATGGGTTCATCACGGTAATGAAGTCGCCGCTCAGGGCGCACATCACACCTTGCGCATAATAAAAAGTATCACCATGTATATGCTTGCTCAACATGGAACTATATGAAATAAACGGATAGCTGAAGCGAAAGTGACGACAGACGACGTTGAATATGTTGTATGTATGCATCACGCATGGCCAATATCACGCATGTAGTAATGCCACATCTATACACCTATAAAAAATAATTAAGAGTATCCCTTATGTTTTTATTAATTACTTTGTATATCTATCTAACGTTATCGTCGGATGAGGTAGTTGATCGCTCTGCTCAACTTAATTAATCCGGCTGCCGCGTGTTCCTGTAGTCCGTTGGCCGTTCCGTCTTTCCACGTATTCACGTATAGGCGTCCGTTAGTCGCTCGCTTGTTTGCCGTGGAGAGGAGTTTGAGCGGTGGATCACGTATTCACGTATTATACGCAGGGGACACGCGGCAGCCGCGTACAGGCTGTCGCACGGGAGCACGGTGCGACGCCGTCGCATACGAAAAAAAAAATATATGGCAAAAAAAAAAACGGTTCCAAAAAAAACTCTTCCACGGGCAAAAAAAAAAACGTTTAAAAAAAACACTTCCACGTCGTTCACACAGCCGGAAAAAATACGTTTCGCAGAAAAAAAAACCTTCCTGAGAAAAAACTATACGGCAAAAAACAAACCCTATTCTGAAAAAAAAACAAAAAAAAAAACAAAACCAAAACGTTTCCGAAACAAAATCTTACACGTCATCCATAGCCGGGAAAAAACGTTTCTGAAAAAAATATACAGCAAAAAAAAACCCTTTTCCAAAACAAACTCTTCCATGGCCAAAAAAAAATTGCCGAACAAACTCTTCCACATCGAAAATCATATAAAGGACTGATTACAGGCCGATGGAAAAGATCAGGTACATATTCAAATAGAGGAATTCGGAAAGGGCTTTGCTGACGAAAACAAAACGGATCACGCACATATTCATACACAGGAAAACTTTGCTGACACCGACAAAACAGATCACACACGTATCGAAAAAAGAGTAATTTGAACACCAGACCCTCCCGCCGCCGACGGCTCAAAGACACAATCAAGTTCATTGTCCTTAGCAATTCTATGGTTCGACCATGTTCGTCGCTAAATAAAGGTATTCAACCAAAAAATATGGCTCCCGTGCAACGCACGGGCATTTATCTAGTTAATTAAAAATTTGAAAATAATTTTGTTAGGTTCCTACAAAAAGATCTAAACACGATATAAAGGATAAAAATTGAGAAATATGTTCGTCTAAACCGCAACCACGTGGATCACCATGGACGTGGATAAAAATTCATAGCCCTGTGCAACGCACGGCATATATCTAGTGCATGGAAAAAAATAATACGGCATCACATCACAGCTCAACAATAGATTCTACAGTTGCAACTGAACACATGGCCTTATTGCATCAGCAGTTTAGCACCTCGACGACATGCTATCTGAAGATTTTTTTCAATGATCATCATCTGTTAACATGTTTTGAAATCTAACTCCGTACCTCAATTGACGTGTCTCACGATTTCGAATCGAACTCTGTACTATCGATCGACGCGTACGTCTCATGATTTTGGAATCAAACTCCGTATCGTCGATACTCTGTGGAGAGAGGATGACGCGGTTTTGCACCTGTGTGGCCCGTGCACTCGATCCGCCACCGTCGCTGCCTCGCCTTGCGTCGTGGCCTTATCTGGCGCTTGGCGCTTGGACGTTGTAGTGTTGGCATTTATTCACATTGTTTTATCATTTGCACCTGCTAGTTATATATGCTTGCGGTAGCTAGCATGTCGAGTTCAAGAAGGTCAACTATCATCAATAAGAATTGTTGGCATGAAACACGGGCATATATATATGTAATCATCCTATGTGAAGGGATTAAGATCTGTTCATCAAGAGGGAATATAATGCTCTTGAATTGTGTGCTTAAACAATTATGTTGCGTGAAAATTAAATCTAAAGGATTAAGATGTTGCTTCTCTTGATCTGTGAAATGAACTATGGATAATTCATTTCCACTCCAAAACGGTAGGTTTCTATGCCATGTGCATGCTTCTCGGACCTCCTACAAAACTCCTCCAAGCAACATCAATGAGACAACTACCACCAAGCTATCTAGGTGCAAGTACAACCAAGTGGCAAGTGTGGTTGCCTTCTTCTTGACTCAAGGACGGTATGCGTGCTGACGAGATTCTTGATCATTGGCATCATTAGTATAAATTAATTTAGTATAACAAACAAGTTACATTGGAGTATATAAATAGAGTGATGTACCGGCAGAAAAAAAAACACATATATAAGCATCTTCCCGCTGATATAAATAAATGAATGCAACAATGGCACCGTGCTTGCATAGTTGACATCAATCTTGATTCTAGAAACCATGGAAGCAGTTCAGCTGCTTAGCTTCACCCTGGCCATTATTACCGTTTCCCTTGCTCAGCACCGGCGGCGGAGGAGCACCGCACGCTCCCTCCGGCAGCCGACCATTAAAATCCGCGCCGTCGCTCGCCGGGCGCTCATTAACCAGGCCAACGTAAGCATTTATTGCTTAGTTGACATCCTAATTAACAGACATAAAAACCATGTGGTTTCTAGACTGGAAGTACCCTAACAAACACGTAAATAAGGATACCTGGAAAAAATAGCGCACATATATACTATAATGATCTTCAAATAAATAAGAGGTGCGCGACTCAACAAGACTTGTATCTATATATCTATATTTTAACAAAGCCAATAGCCACTATGAGTTCTATTTCAATATGCAAGTCATCCGCGTCATCTTCCATTTACTATCATCTCACACTTATAGACATGTCATCCCACTAATTTTCAATCTCTTAATACTATCCACATCATCTTCCACTACCTATACATGTCCTATTTATAGACATGATATTCCACTAACTTCCAATCTCTTAATGTCATCCACATCATCTTCCACTGACTATCCACATCATCTCCCACTTATACACATGTCATCTCACTAACTTCCAATTTCTTAATGCAAGCTATCCACGTCATCTCCACTTAATTTCATTCTAAAGTCATCCACAACTTCTTGCATTAACTACCATCTCCACTTAATTTTATTCTAAATTCTAAATTTTTTGTAATTCTCGCAGCAATGCGTGGTTATATTCTAGTGTTCTATATAAATTTAGCCTTTGCATTGCATGCATAGTTGAGTTGAGTCTAGAAGCCATGGGAGCAATTCAGCTGCTTAGCTCCATCCTAGCCATTATTATCGTTTCCCTTGCTCAGTACCGGCGGTAGAGGAGCACCGCACGCTCCCTCCGGCAGCCGACCATTAAAATCCGCGACGCCACCGTCGCTCACCAGGCGCTCATTGAGTAGGCCGGCCACGCCCGGCCACGCCCTTCCCTGTGCCGCTGATCACAGGCCAGCGCAGCCGCAGCCAGAGCCATGGGCTCACCACGGTGCCCTACGGCCCCCACTGGCGCGCGCTCCGGTCTAGCCTCAACGCCGCGATGCCCTAGCCCTGGCGGCAAGGCCTCCTGGCTCCGCTCCAGCAGGATGCCGTGGACGCCCTCGTCGCCGGCCTCGGCGCTGGCGACGTGGTCATCCATCACAAACTCTACCCCACGGTGTTCTCCATGCTCGCACGCATTTGCTTCGGCGACGACGTCAACACACGCCACGTGTGTTCCATGGAACGCAGTGGTGGATCTAGAAAATACATTTAGGGGGGGTGTCGGTGCGGGACCCATGGGATACCCCGAAAGGAAGGGAGAAGATCTAGTCTAACTAGGATTCTTCCCATGTAATCTTAGTAGCAGTATTATTCTGTAATCCTACTAGGAACTCTCATTGTAAACCGACTAGGATTCTGACCTCCTGACTATATAAAGGAGGGCAGGGTTCCTAGAGAAAACACAATGCAACACAACACTTTACAATCAATCCAACGCAAAGGCTAACGCCGACTGGACGTAGGGCTATTACTCTATCAACGATCGAGGGCCCGAACCAGGATAAATCGACTGTCTCTTGTGTTAACCATCGAGTTCCGCATACGCTGAAGCCCGAACATACTGCCCCGGGTATCCCCGTGGCAGGCTATCGGTGGTCAAACATCAACAGCTGGCGCGCCAGGTAGGGGATTTCGGCGACTTTGCATCCGAGAGCTCGATGGACCTCGACAACATGATCTTCTTGACGGGATCAACCTTCATCTTCGGCTCATGGATCTGCAAGGCGGACGACAATGGCAAGCTCCGAAGCCGTCTCCTCGAAAATTCGGATCACCATGAAGACCATTCTATTTCGGTGACTACGACAGATCAACTTACTGGAAGATTCGCGCAGCTCGCGATGTCCGATCCAACTCAGATTTCACGGCTTCACGCATCCGATTCAAACTCAGGTTCCGCTTCTGAGACGGAGTCTTATCCGAGTTTTTTTGGAAAACTGAGTTCTTTTCCGACAAAGCTCCGGAACACGACATCAACCTATCAAGAATACAACTCGGAGTACACTTAGAGTACTTTAAAGAAGGCGAGTCCTTTCCGTTCGGTCTCGGCAACATGGCAACGTCTTTTCAGGCACAGGTCGAAAGATCTCTTAATCTAGTGCTTGGAATACCACTAACAGGAGCTCAGGAAGGTCTCGTACTAACCGTAACATCTCAAGACTGCATCATCCACTGGCCAGGTTCTGTTCCTGAGGATAGCAGTACCCGGCTAGTTGACACAACAACAACAACAACTCTACCCTACCAAGAAGGAGACTCGATCTATGACCTTAAAGCCTCTACTGAAGTTATCAACTACTCTAACAGTATGGAAACCAACGCCGATGATAGAACAACTCACGCTCGAGAAGTATTCATGATTCGCCGTCCTCGATCACCATTGGTCCCCCCAGAGGTGCCCGACGTTAGGTCTTCAGATGAATCTAAGTCCAACATATCACCATTTACCTAGGGGCACGATGGTGAGACCGAGAGTCAGAGGCAAGCCAGAGAGAGAAAGAACAAATTGAAACAAGGACATCAACGTCGTGCTAAGCAGCGCAAGGAAGCTTGGATCAGATATGAGTCAGACCTAGCCGAGTACAATAGAAGAAAATCAGGGCGAGAGGTCAAAGAAGGATGAGCGGTGAATACACCCTACGATAAGATCTGAGAAGCACTAGAAGAACTCAGGGCGACTTCACATCCCAATGAAAAACAAGAATAGCTCCGAGACTTCCTCCGATCAACAGTCCTAAGGATGCACGACGGAAGGGCCCGCTCAAGACTACCTGACAGGTCAACATCTCATGAGCAGGAAGATCAAAATCAAAGGAAGTCCGCTTTCGAGAGACTTGGACCAAGTGGAAGTCACAACAGAGAAAGCAGAAGAAACCATAGTCAAAACAACCGAGTCGAACAACCAAGAAAGGCCAGAAGCAAAGCACCTAATCGGACAGCCACGCAAAACTACTCTCACCAAGACAACAGTTGGCAAGAAGGGGGCGCTGAATCAGAATACACAGAAGCCAGAACACACGATAGATTCCCCTGTTTTGCAAACAGACTTGCTTCAATATGACTGCCTCACAAGTTCAAGCCGTCCAACCACTCCAAGTATAATGGCAAGACCGAACCAAAGCTGTGGCTCAGGATTTACTCGCAATCGATTGAATTGGCCAGAGAAGACGATGACATCAAGACCTTGTTCTTTCCCATGGCCCTAGAAACCATGCCCCTTCAATGGTTTGACAATTTGAATCCAGGATCAATCAGAAATTGGGAGGACTTGCAAAGAGCTTTCTGTGAAAATTTCGCAGGTATCATTACACACCCAATCATCCACGTAGAGTTAAAAGGACTCAAGTAGAAAGGAGGTGAAAGTCTCAGAAATTACTATCAACGATTTGGTGAACTACGAGCTCAAGTACATGACATCACCCAACGAGAAGTAATCAAAGCTTTCTCTCACGGAATCATGGCTAGGTTGCAATTTCAAGACTTCTATAAAGAAAACCCAAGAAACAATGAAGAATTCAGACGAACAGTGGAAAAGATGATTACCGCAGAAGAAAAGACACGAGAAAGATTCCCAGATAGAAACAACCAAGACAACCTGGACAAGCAAAATCATCGAAATAACAGACATCAGGAAAGAAAACGTGGGCCAGACAACACCGTAGCAGTGACTGACAAATCAAGGAAGTTTTCCAGGCCTAGAAGGTATGACGACATTGAAAACATGCGTTGCATCTTACACCCCAAAGGAAATCACACCATCGGAGATTGCTACACCTTCAAAGATCGATACACAAGAAAAGATAGTAAGGAGAATACCAAAGAAGGCAATTAGAAAAAAGAAGAAGACAACCACGAAGACAAGGGATTCCAAAAATCTAGGGGGACAGTAGCAGTAATCTTTGCCGGGGTTCCAGATTCTAGAAGCAAACATCAAGAAAAGCTAGCGTTACGAACCATCATGGCAGCAGAACCAGCTACACCAAGATATCTCAATTGGTCACAGTATCCAATCCAATTTTCAAGAGAAGACCAATGGACTAGCGTAGGAAACATAGGTCATTACCCACTGGTTCTAGATCCAACTGTTGCTGGTATGACTGTCACGAAAGTACTAATCGACGGGGGAGCCAGACTCAACATCATTTTTTTCAGAAACTCTAAGGAAGATGGGACTACAACTCACCGGGATGATTACACCAACAAGCACACCTTTTTATGGCATAGTACCCGGCAAGGCAACAATGCCACTTGGACAAATCACTCTACCGGTTACTTTTGGGACTCCCTTGAACTACCGTACAGAGTTCATCAAGTTTAAAGTTGCGGACTTCGATTCATCATATCACACAATCCTCAGGCGCCCAGCACTAGCAAAATTCATGGCGATACTGCATTATCCATACCTATTGCTTAAGATGCCATGGCCTAACGGTGTCCTTTCTCTTTGAAGTGATTTGAAGCGCGCTTTTGACTGCGATGTTCAGGCAATCCAAATTGCAGCAAAAGCACAGGCCGCCGATGGAAGAAAAGAAATAACCACTGTTGCAGCAGAAATGAGCCCAGAAGAGCTAGAGATACTGGCTAAAAAACCCAGCATCCTAGCACCACCAAAAGAAGCCGACGTCAAGCAAATCGACCTGGGCACCGGTGATCCCTCCAAAACGGCAACCATCAGCGCCCACCTCTCGGCAAAATAGGAACTCGCGCTCACCAACTTTCTTCGGGACAACAAAGATATCTCTGCTTGGAAGCCGGTCGACATGCCAGGGGTCCCAAGAGAGTTAGCTAAGCACAGAATTGATATCAATGAAGGATCCAAGCCTGTGAAGCAACGACTACGACGATTCTCACCTGACAAGAAGGCAGCAATTAAAAAAGAAATCACAAAACTAATGGTAGACGGATTCATCAGAGAAATCCTCCATCCAGATTGGCTAGCAAACCCAATTCTAGTATAGAAAAAGAATACGGACGAGTGGCGCATATGTGTTGACTACACAGATCTCAACAAACACTGCCCGAAAGATCCGTTCGGGCTACCACGCATTGATCAGATAGTTGATTCAACAGCAGGATCTGCCCTATTATCCTTCCTTGATTGCTATTCAGGATATCACCAGATCGCATTAAAGGAACAAGACTAGAGCAAGACATCTTTCATCACTCCATTCGGTGCCTACTGCTACAAAACCATATCATTTGGACTCAAGAATGTCGGTGCCACTTATCAAAGAGCTATCCAAATGTGCCTTGGTGATCAGATCGGCAAAAATGTAGAGGCATACGTGGATGACGTAGTAGTAAAGACAAAAAATCCAAATACACTAATTGAAGACTTAAAGAAAACCTTCGAAAACCTGAAAAGATGGCGGTGGAAATTAAACCCAAACAAGTGTGTATTCGGAGTTCCTTCAGGACAACTACTTGGATTCTTGGTCAATCATCGCGGAATCGAAGCAAGCGCCAAGCAAATTCGAGCCATAACAGAGATGGGCCCTCCTTGAAGTGTCAAAGATGTGCAGAAGCTAACAGGCTGCATGGTGGTCCTAAATCGTTTCATATCAAGACTCGGCGAAAAAGGGTTACTTTTCTTTAAACTGCTAAAGAAGATAGACAAATTTGAGTGGACAGAAGAAGCCAACGAAGCTTTCAAGAAGCTCAAGGCATACCTAACTTCCTCGCCCGTTCTCACACCTCCAAAGAAATACGAAGACATGATGCTGTACATTGCGGCAACTTCTACTATGATCAGCACAACGATTGTCGTAGAAAGAGAAGAAGAAGGACGTGTATACAAAGTACAACGCCCCGTATACTACATCAGTGAAGTACTGTCGGAATCAAAAATCCGGTACCCGCATGTGCAAAAACTACTCTACGCCCTCCTAATCACTTCACGCAAGCTTCGCCACTATTTTGAAAGCCACAAGATTACCGTGGTGATAGATTTCCCACTCGGAGACATCCTACACAACAGAGATGCAACAGGGCGCATATCTAAATGGGCAGTTGAACTTGGTGCTCTCAGTATCCATTTCAACCCATGGAAGGCAATTAAATCTCAAGCTCTGGCTGATTTTGTTGCCGAGTGGACAGAAATTCAACTACCTATGTCAAATACTATCATCGATCATTGGAAGATGTACTTTGATGGATCACTCAAGCTAGGCGGAGCTGGCGCAGGCGTTCTCCTCATTTCTCTAGATAGAAAACAACTCAAGTACGTCCTTCAGATATTATGGCAAGCTACAAACAATGAAGCAGAATACGAAGCCCTCATCCACGGGCTACGAATGGCAATTACCCTCGGAATCAAGCGTTTACTCGTTTACGGCGATTCAGCAGTAGTCATCAATCAAGTCAACAAAGATTGGGACTGCACCAAAGAAAACATGGGCGCTTACTGTGCTAAAATATGAAAGCTTGAAAAACATTTTTAAGGATTAGAAATTCTACACGTCCTGTGCCAAGCTTGGATCAGACAGGGCGAAGGTCCCACCCGGTGTATTCATAGAGGAGTTATCAGCTCCCTCTATCAAATAACCCGGTGAGATAACCCCTAAAATCTTAGCTAAAAGTACCTAGAGTTTGGTAATCATCACTTCATGGACCCAGGTTTTTATTGATTACATCAAGGAGAATAAGTTGCCAGCGAAAAAAGAGGAAGCTACCCGAGTTGTTCGCAGAAGCAAGAACTATGTCCTAGTGGGAAACAAACTCTATAGAAGAGCCGCATCATCAGGAGTACTCCTAAAATGTGTCTCATTTGAAGAGGGCAAAGAGATCCTAGACGAAATACACTCAGGATGCTGTGGAAATCACGCCGCTTCAAGAACACTAGTTGGCAAAGCATTCCGCACTGGATTCTACTGTCCAACCGCTTTGAAAGATGCAGAAGAACTTATCAGAAGATGCAAAGGTTGTCAAATGTTCGCAAGACAAGCTCATGTGCCAGCTCACAATCTCATCTGCATCCCACCCGCTTGGCCTTTCTCCTGTTGGGGGCTGGATCAAGTAGGACCTCTCAAGAAAGGGAAAGGCGATTTCGAGTACATCTTCATAGCAATTGACAAGTTCACCAAGTGGATTGAATACAAACCACTCGCAAAATATAGCGCAGCCAAAGCAGTCGAGTTCATCCAAGACATTATGCACTGCTTCGGAATGCCCAATAGAATCATCACAGATGTGGGTTCTCCCTTCACAGCCATAGAATTCCAAAGTTGGGCACAGGACTGTAGCTTCAGAATAGATTACGCATCAGTCGCACATCCAGAGGCCAACGGACAGGTAGAAAGGGCTAATGGACTCATACTAGCCGGATTAAAACCAAGATTGTATGAAGAACTAGTGGAGTATGGATCAAAATGGATTAAAGAATTACCCAAGGTCGTATGGGGGCTACGAACTCAAATAAGCAGAGCCACCAGATACTCACCTTTCTTCCTAGTTTACGGATCAGAAGCCGTACTACCTGCCGACTTGATCTGGAAGTCACCAAGGATAGAACAATATGACGAAGGAGAAACAGAACACACCCGAAGATTAGAGCTCGACAGTACAGAAGAAGTCAGAGTAAACGCTACCCTTCAATCAGCAAGATACCTCCAAGGATTAAGACGCCACTACAACAAGAATACCCAGTCTTGATCATTACAAGTCGGAGACCTAGTATTAAGAAGAATACAAAAAACTGACAGACACCATAAACTACTCAGTCCATGGGAAGGTCCTTTCATCGTCACAAAAGTCACCGGACCAGGCACATACAAGTTGATAACTGAAAATGGAAAAGAATTCAACAATACATGGCACATCAGCCAGCTAAAAAGATTCTATGCATGAAAACAACTCAAGGAAGAATATATATACAAGCCATAAGATATCAATGTTCATGATCAATAAAGATGATGCTCCTCGACAACATATGTACTATTATGACTTATAAATGTTCGTGATCAATAAAGATGGTTCTTTCTCGACAACATATGTCTTATTATGTCTTTCCCTGAGTTGTTTCCAATGAGCATACCGGCCGAGAGCAAAAGAGCTGAAAAGATGCATGAGCCTGCCGATGAGGGTAGCTAATAAGCTAACACCCGAACCAAAAAGCAAAATGGCTGAAAATACGCCTGAGCATACCGGCCAAGAGCAAAAGAGCTGAACAGATGCTTGAGCCCACCGATGAGGGTAGCTAACAAGCTAACACCCGAACCAAAAAAGCAAAATGGCTGAAAAGACGCCTGAGCATACCGGCCAAGAGCAAAAGAGCTAAAAAGATTCTTGAGCCCGCCGATGAGGGTAGCTAATAAGCTAACACCCGAACCAAAAAAGCAAAATGGCTGAAAATACGCCTAAGCATACCGGCCGAGAGCAAAAGAGCTGAAAAGATGCTTGAGCCCGACGATGAGGGTAGCTAACACCCGAACCAAAAAGCAAAATGGCTGAAAAGACGCCTGAGCATACCGACCGAGAGCAAAAGAGCCGTAAAGATGCTTGAGCCCACCGATGAGGGTAGCTAATAAGCTAACACCCAAACCAAAAAGTAAAACGACTGAAACTAAGCCTGAACATAAATCACAGCAATTTCAAGACAAGACCCTCCAGCTCCTTGTTCCAAATAGCAAGAGGCTCAGGGGCTACACTCAGAAGATCCCAAGAAGCACTACACGGTTTCACTCAGGAAAGCACTCGGACAACGCTTGTACCTACTCGGCAGGACCTAAAGGAACAAGACAAGGCTTCTAGAGCTCTACCATGAAGTGCTCGGGGGCTTGACGATCCTAGGATGTTTTTGCAACCAAGGAAAGGACCAGACGCCGACCATATCTCGAGTTAAGCCGAAAAGAAGAAGCTGAAGATACTTGAGATCACCGGTCCTAAGTCTTTTTAGCACTAACAAGAACACAAAGATCTATACCGAGTTGTTTACACGGCGCAAACGAAAGCTAGAAAAGCGCTCGACAGATCAAGGAAGTTTGTCAAGACAATGATTTACCTAAACCGGGTTGTTTACAAGACAAAGAAGACATCAACAAAAAATAAAAAATCTCCATTCAATCTTCAAGTATAGTGTTCTATTACAGAAGCTAGAATACAAAGGTCGATTACATCAAGCATTGTCATCAGGAGAAGAAATATCAATGTTAAGATTATCTACAATCTTCCTGGCTAAATCTTCGACCTTAGGCTCCAACCTCTCAACAGCATCCAGATACTTGTGACTCTCGGCTTCATCAGCAACCTTGGACAAAGGAAACTCCGAAGAAAGAACCTGGACCTGGGCAAGAACATTCCTGGTACACAGATGGGCACACCTCTTCACGAACTCCTAGAAACGGGTTAGCACTTGGGGAATAAACTGAGCCCAAGAATGACCATCATCTGCTAGAGTCCGGAGAAGGTCGGCTACTGACCGAAAAGACTTCCACAAAGCATTCTAGTTCTTAGTAGTCGTTGCCAACTTGCCGGTCAAGTCTTCAACGGATTTTTGGGCCTGCACAAGATCCCTGTCAGCTCCACGCCTAATCAACTTAGCAAGCACGAGTTCTTCTTCAGCTCGAGTAATTACCTCCTCAGTCTTATTGTGGTTAGTACGAACAAGTGTCTTCATCTCCTCGATACCCTCCGAGAGCTTCTGCTTTTCAACTCGGAGAGCTAGACCAAGCAACAAAAGACAAGTCAGCAGAAAGGCAAATTTGAATACAAAAGGATATGAAAAAGAACTCGCAATACTATGGCACTCTTTCTTCATGGCCTCCACATTTTCCAAGGCCTCCTAGGCAGCTGCATCCCTCTACTTTTCTGCCTCAACCACCCAAGCAAGGAGATCCTTCTCCTCCTTCTGATGCGTCTAACGCTCGGTCTCCAACTCGGCCCGACGGAGGTCAAGCTCCGCCCTTAGGGTACTCACCTCAGAAGACAACTTTTTCTTGGTTTCAGACGAGAAAAAGAAGCCGGTATGATCATGAGAAAAAGAATGAGCAAAAAGAGAGAGAGAAAAACAAGACATAAGGATAGAAGAAAGATGAACATCCAAAGGAAGAACTTCAGAAAAACTTACCTGGAGCTTTTCCCCAAAAGAAGTCGCAAAGGTCGCCAAGTTTCCCCAGGCAGCGGTCAGCTCCGACAATCGATGAGTGGCATCAAATTGCTGCACCACATCATCAGCCAAAGGCAGACCACCAGAAGCAAGAACAGGAGAGGGAGAAGCTGGCCAATGCAAAGACGACGCGACCAGGGCAATCTCCTGGGAAGCCACGGCCAACCCCTCAGAAGAATCCACCGTCATGGCCACGGTCACCTCGAGAGTCAGCAAATCAGTGACTACGTACTCTGCCCCCCTCATAGCCACCTCGACGACCATGCATTCTGAGTCCTGAGACTCAGTACACAAGGGCGCACCAGAGGTCTGACAAGAAGTTGACTGAGGGTTCAGGGAAGACGAAGGCCTAAAAGTTGACAAGGAAACTCGCCAATAAGAATAAGAAAAAAGGAGAACAAAAGCAAAGAAATAAAACCAGAATTCACTCACTCAGCTATCTTCTTCTTCATAAAACCAAAAGACGACCTCGCAGGGGAACCACAGAAGCAAAAACATCACCACCACCCTGCGACGGGAGTAGCGCGGCCGGTACTAGAGCCCCAGAAGAACTCGAACCCGATGACCGCTTACTACAAGGGAACAAAACCAAAGTCAAAACAAAAAGAGGGGTTCAACAATAGGAAAACAAGAAAAGAACTCACCGATGAGTAATGAGGGCGGCATCATCATCCTCTTCTTCCTCACTCTCGACCAAGGCCACCATAGCACCAGCTGAAAACGGACAAAAGTACTCGGTCAAAGATAAAAACAAACAACAAAAGGACAGAGCGTATTAATATGCTCACCTAAGAGCATGCTAGCTACAACTAGAGTACCTAGATGAGTACTCGACTAGCAAGACTTCTTGGCAGCAGATAGAGCAGAAAGAAGAACAATCCACCCGCCCCCTTTTTCCGCCACTACGAGGAGCTCAGGGAACTGGACGAGGAACATACTCTTCATATACGTCAGAAAATGCGGAAGAAACATCAGGAAGCATCATGGTAGTTTGAAACTTACTGGTCAAGGATGCCCCAGCAAGACTACCCCTAGCCTCCACATTTGCAGGGCAATCATCAAGGGGAATCGGATCAGCGAAATTACGCCCCAATTCCTATAAAAGAGTAAAACAACAAGACAAGGAATATTAAGCAAAAAGTGGGTACAACAAAAGACACACAAAAGTACCCGCATAAGAAAAGAACAACTCACAGCAGGGGGCGGGTTGTTAGCACTGTACTCAAGGACAGCAAGCGGGACAACGCTTACTCCTTTCAGCATCTTCTAAAGACGCTCGAGCACCTCTTCATTAGTCAAATCAAGGGCAGGGACCATACGAGAAGGGTCCTCCACCCTGGAGTACTCAAAACCAAAATGTTCTCGCTCCTTCAAAGGTTGAACTCAGCGGCGAAGAAAACTAGAAATAATCCCAAAGCTGGTCAAGCCTTGCTGTTTCAGAGTGCAAATCCTCTCAAGAAATGGCTTGATCGCCTAGAGCTCAACCGCCGTCACAGGATTCTTTTCCCATCGGTCATTAACCAAGGGACCAGATCCAGAATGAACAAAAAGAGGAGGAATCAAATTGGCGGCATAAAACCAGTCGGCACGCCAATCCCTCCCAGAATCAACCAGGTCATAGTCAAAGAATTTGCTCTTAAGACCCTGGCGAAACTGAATCCCGCAGCCACCAAGAACATTGGTGTCATCGCGGCGGGGTTGTGGCTTCAGATGAAAGAAGTAGCAAAAGAGAGAGAGAGAAGGAGGAATTCCAAGGAAAGTTTCGCAAAGATGAACGAAAATAGAAAGATGAAGGACAACATTAGGAGCAAGATGATTCAGGCTAATCCCAAAATAGTTGAGAAATCGGTGAAGAATAGCAGAAGCAGGAAGGCAGAGACCGGCATGGATAAAGGAGACGAAAAGAATAATCTCACCAGGACCTGGAGCAGGGACCCGATGCTCGCCTAGAGCTCTCTAATCAGCAATACCCTTGCTCTTAATCAGACCATATTTCATCGTAGCATACCCCTAGGTAGACTGCCGACCATATTTCATCGATAGTGGCGCGCATTGACCAATCATGTCATCTTCAACTGATTGAAACATTGACCAATCAAATGCGCCAGCATTCTGATCAAAACTGAGAGCAGTAGACCACGATTATAGCCGAAGATTCCGGTTGTCCGAAGAATGCATGGTGCTCTTAAAGAAAAAAGAAAAAGATTTCTTTCCTTATCAAGTGTGCCCACTTGTATTTCTAATAAGAAATGTAAGTGACCCTTGGACAGTAGTAATCTTGACAATCAGTCAAAGCGTAGGGGTCGATAAAATAAACACATTCACCACAAGGTGAAGTGTGCCCACTTAGTCCCTGAGCCTAGTAGTAGGTGACGTAGGCACATGGTGCCAGGGTCTAAAAAGAATTTCCACTGAAGTTAAGAATCCAGTCGTCGTACAATCAATATGAGATGCACCGGCAGGTGCATCGTACCGATGTAGTCCCTGAGCTTGCTGGAAGGAGAAGTATAAGCCTTGTAGCAAGGTCCAAATAAATGCCTCTTGACTGTATGTGAGTACACGTCACATGTAGCCGAGGAGAATAGTCGCCGAGCACTCTTCGGAATAGTCCCCGAGCACGGTAGTGGTCGGAGCAGTCCCCGAGCACGGTAGTGGTCTGGGCAGTCCCCAAGCATGGTAGTGGTCTGGGCAGTCCTCGAGCACAACAGTGGTCTAGACCATCCTTGAGCACGAGACATGCAGCGAAGAAATGAATGACGTTTGTACTATTATTTGGTGTATTTATTTATCTTCTTACTCTGTCAAGTCCAATCTAACACGTCTGGTCAAAAAAGCAGACAGATATAGCACGTCATACTGCCTTCTTGTCCTTTCGAGCAAACAGTCGCTTGGCACCTGTAAGGAGGTGCGTCAGTGTGGGCCCTCTCACACTAGCAATGAAGAGGCGCATATATTGATAACGAAGGGGCGCATATAGTGGCATAGATCTCGAGGTTGTGAAAACAACCATCTACGGCGCGTGCGCACGTCTCCCAAGAATCTTGGGCAGACGAAACGACGGAACTCTTGGTTATTTATAATATAGAACTGGTAAGTTACTTTTTACCGATCCCCATTACCATTCGACGCCGCAACCTTCTTCTTCCACTTGCCAACCCTAATACCTTCGAAATCATCACCAATTAGCCCTCCACCGTATCCACCTCCATCAGCAAGGGCGGATTCGTGGCGAAGAGTGATGCCCAGAAGAAAGCCGGAGTCATGGTGAAGGAGTGGTGGAAGTCAAGAAGCAACGAGCAGACCATCGAAGACCTCGTCATCATGGGAGTACTCCACAACAAGGCACTCGCAGGATGGCGTGTGCCAGAAGGAGAAGGGTACCCTGATCCACAACCAGGTGAGATTGTGGTTTTCAAAGATTTCTTCAAGCGGGGTTTTGGGGTTCCAGTGCACCCTTTCCTTCAGGGGCTCTATTTGTATTACGAGATTGGGATTTGCAATCTGCATCCCAACTTGATTCTTCTTGTCTCCACCTTCATTCATCTTTGCGAAGCATATGGTGGCTTCCAGCCCCATTTCGACTTCTTTCGCCATCTTTTCTGTCTACGGAAGAAAGGAAGCGACGGCTCGAAGATAGCTGGAGGTGTGTACCTCAATCTGCATGACGGGATGAAGGCCTAGTACTTGCACTACCCTTGGAACACATCGCTGGATGACTAGTACAAGAAGTGGTTCTACATCCGCGAAGAGCCGAACACGATCACACTGTGCGACGTGGGATTCATTCCGGAGAAGAAGAATAGCTGGTCGGAAAAGCCCGAGCACCTGGAAGAGATCCAAGAACTACTTGGGATGATCCCGTGGAGGAAACTAGACGGTCCGAGCGTGGTTGGAAACTTCATCAGCCGAAGAATCTAGCCCTGCCAGAGGAGGGTACATCCTGGCTACGAGTACTAAGGTAGCGCAGATCCAACAAGGACCAGGCAAGAGGCGCTTGACAAGGTCAAAGTCAAAGCCAGAATTGGAGAGCTATTTAACTTAGCTGATCCAAATTATGTCAGATTTAGCGACATCAAGCACGCTTTCAAGCTCACCCGACCTCCCCCAAAGGTAAATCATTCTGCCTTGTACCCATAGTGTTATGTTTAATAGAAACTTACTGTGTTATCTCCTTTGTGTTTCCCAGATTAATGGTCGTGATAGAGCAACGGTGTTCATATCACCACCCCCTGGCATAGACTGGCCGCAAGTTGGCGGCCCAACCGCCCAGACTAGCACCAGGACCGAAGACGTCGACTGGGCGGTGCTCGGGGTTGGAGAGGAGGCAGCGGCCAAGGCTGCTGGTAAGCAGC